>NC_087387.1:3411989-3434489 GCF_963675165.1 Halichondria panicea
CGCACACACAGGGGGCACACACACACACACGCACACACAGGGGCACACACACAGGGGCACACACGCACACACAGGGGCACACACAAGGGAGTATCACACACAGGGGGCACACATACACACACACGCAGGGGCAAACAATCACACGGGGCACACACACACACAGGGGGCACACAACACAGAGGGCACACATACACACATACATGTACGCACACGCACACACATACACGTACGCACACGCACACACAGGGGCACACACACACGCACACTCAGGGGGCACACGCACACACGGGGGCACACACACACTCACACACACACGCACACACACTCACACACTACACGCACACGCGCACACACACACACACACACACACACACACACACACACATTCACGCACACACACACACACGTAAACACAGGGGCAAACACATCACACACACTCACACACTACACGCACACACACACACAGAGGACACACACACACACACGCACAGACGCTCACACACACACACACGCACACATTCACACACGCACACACAACACAGGGGCACACACACACACACACACGCACACACACAGGTGGGGACATACACACACGACGCACACACACACAGGAGCACACACACGCACGCACACATGGGTACACACAAACGCACACACAGGGGGGACACACACATACACACACAAGCACACGCACGCACACTCAGGGGCACACACACACGCACACACTGGGGCACACATACATGCACCACACATACACACGCGCAAACACGCACACATAAGAGAGACACACACATACACACACAAACACACACGCAGGGCACACACACACACACACACACACCACACGCGCACACACACGCACACACACACACACACACACTCACACGCACACACATGGGTAACACAACACAACACAGGGGGCACACAGGGGTACACACACGCACACACACACACAGGGGGGGGGGACACGCACACACACGCACACACTGGGGTCACAGGGGGCACAAACACGCACACACACACACACGCGGGCACGCACACACACACACACACACACACACTCAGGGGCACACACACACACACAGGGGAACACACACACACACAGGCGCACACACACACACAGACACAGGGAGCACACACATACACCCACACACACACATACACACACACACACGCACACACAGGCGTACACACACACACACACACACACAGACGCAGGCATACACCACACACACACACACACAGACACAAGGGGCACACACACACACGCGCACAAATGGGCACACACACACACTCACACACACGCACACACACACACACACACAGAGGTACACACACAAACACACACACGCAGCACGCACACACACACACGCAGCACAAACACACACACACATTCACACACACACAGGCGCGCGCACGCACACACACACACACACACACACACACACACACGAGCAGGGAGCACACGCACACACACACACACAACGCAGGGAGCACACACACACACCACACACACACACACACACACACACACACACACACAAGCACACACACAGGAGGCACACACACGCATGGGCACACACACACACGTGCACACACACACACACCACACACACACACACACACACAAGCACACACAGGAGGCACACACACGCACGGGCACACACATACACACACCACACACACCACACACACGCACGCACACACACAGAGGTACACACACGCACACACACACGCAGCACAAACACACACACACATTCACGCACACACAGGCGCACGCACACACACACACGAGCAGGGAGCACACACATACACACAGCACACACATACACACACACACACACGCACACACACACACACACACAGAGACGCAGGGAGCACACACATACACCACACACACACACACACCACACACACACACACACACACACACAAGCACACACACAGGAGGCACACACACGCATGGGCACAAACACACACATGCACACACACACACACACACACACACACAGACGCAGGCAGCACACACATACACACACAGAGAGACGCAGGCAGCACACACATACACCACACACACACGCACACACACACACACGTGCACACACACACACAGGCACACACACACACACAGGGGCATACACACACACCACACGCACGGCACACACACGCACACACACACATACACACACAGGGGCACACACACACACACACAGGGGCACACACACACCACACGCACACACACTCAGGGATTGGGACCAACATAAAAAATACAGTAACTTCAACCTGCTATTGTTTACTGTGTATATCAATCTGTGTAATACTTTATGATGAAATGAAACACTAGCTTCCATTCTCTAAGAAATAAAGCCCCGCCCCGCCCACTAATTAATCAGTGGTCCTTTTTGTCGAAGCACTTTCTATTGAGAATGTGGAGTTTAAACACTAAGTCTACTAGCTATTGCTGCTGCTCATTATACTTAGTGCTAACAACTCACTCTTGCGCTTAGCACTACTGGTCTTTGCAACAGAGAAATAACAGAAAGTTGTTTGATGTAGCAGCCTCATCTTGGATAGTAGGCTTCCCAGGGACACGATCAACAATTTTTTTGACAAAAGTAGAAGGATAGATCAGCTAAGGAAGGCTTATGGAAGTTATCTATTGCCTCACAAACTTTACTAGAGAGTGTTTTAAGCACCGCATAAGTCACTTCTCTATTAAACACTAACTGCAATGAATAGGGAGTGGTAATGAACGCGTGGGCGGAAACCATGGCGACCGTGTGGGCGGGTCTTTAAATTTGCAAATTTAGCAATAATTGAAGGTCCCAGTCAGAGGAAGTGCGAAGCACTTAACCTTTGCTAATCAGGTCTCTAATTGCATGCCAGTCTCATGAATTAGCCGCCCTTCCTACCTGAGGGGGAGACCTTGAGCCTAACCATGCAGTGGCGTGTACAATGGGGGGCTTGAGCACCCCCCTGTCCTCCCAGACAACCATGAAACTAATCGTATCACTCAGTAGCTAGCTAGCTAACTGTGCAGCTCTATCTCAATGACACAACGATTACAAGTCATGACCACCTTGTTATGTAATGCTAATTGCATGCATAATAGATCCTCTGCACTATTCCCAGTCACCTCTTGCTCCACTGAGAGATACTGAGAAGCAATGACTAACACTAGAATGACTGGACATCCCCATTGTGATTGACCAGTTTGCTAGGATGTACCCCAGAAGAATAGTGCATGGAGATCCTACAAGATGACTGACTCATAATTATGTCTTATTATCACGCTATGCATGCATTAGATCCCATTTGAGTGTATTTAGCAGGGAACTATGAGCTATAGTACCGGTACTATAGATTACTCTGGGCTACAAACTACAACATTATACATTATATTGTCAATTACAAGAAGATACACAGAAAAATTATTGTTGCTTTGTCTAGGAGAGAAGCTCTAGAGGAGAATAGTAGGAGCCGCTCTTTTCTTGGGCAGTGTGCTGTACTTTTTTGCATGGGGGAGGAGCTGGATGTATGAAAGATACGCCGCAATAAATGCGGGGCGTAAAATCGCGCACGCTATGCGCACGGCTCCATTTTTTTTTCTGTAGTTTTGAGCACCCTCCTGCTTCAATCGCCCCTGCCATGGGTACACCAGGAGTGAACTGCATGCACTGAGCAGATATCAAACATTCACAACTGAAGATGTGAGATGTGGAATGCTTCTTCAGAGGCACATTTTACACTTCACACTGTCAAATACAATTGGAGGAAAGTTCTCCCATTATTACTGTTTTATCAAATGCCTTCATTAGATGTACGTGCGCCAGTTGATCATCCTCCCTCACAAGTTACATAACTGAACAAGTTACATAACTGACCACAACTATTTAAAAATTGGACATGAGCATGGCTAACAGCTATTAATACGTTATGATGCATGTTATTGCTGCACTTGGTCGAATATCAATAGAAATGTACAACAAAAAATGACATGATTGTTTACAGTCGTATACAATTAAATTAATGCAGTCATTGGCAATCGATCAACGCAAAATTAGGTTTGGCGACAACAGTACTTAATGTGTACTTCAACATTAATTTGATGGAAAAAACCCTGGGCATATTTGACCCACTTGAATGTTACAACAGTAATGTCATTCGGCATCGTACACAGCATCCCGTGCTTCCTTCACTACGTATCCAAAGGAACTGTCTACAACGCAATTGCATTTGGAGTCACAGGATTGTCAGGTTCAACATGTACTTCTATATATAGTGTACTTCTATATATAGGCACAGGGACACCTTCGTCAATAAGTACACTTGCTTTTCAGAGTACTTCTGGATATAGTTTTTCCGGTATGGTGTGTGACTGTTTAAGACTCTGCGTCTGAATAGTCCGGGGTTCCGTTGGCCGAAAACAAACAGCAATTCCCCTCACTATTATTACCGTCTTGTCTTGCCTTGCCGTCTTTAATTCTACCACATTGGCAAACTCAGGTGTGAATACTAAAGGTGTGAATACTAATGAGGAAGAATGCTCGAGCTCTTCATTTCTTGTCGTATCTTGAACTGGTTTGGCAGGAGTTGAATGAGCACATTAACTGTGTGAACGAGAGAACGACGACCACTAAGTAATGAGCCCACAGTCGAACACAGGGCGGATGAGACACAGGGCGGATGAGATTTTGCTGGTCTTTGTTGCATGTAGCATGCATGTACGGTCTACTTTATACGTATGGCCTCAGGCTCTTTTGCTGTGGTACATGCATGGTCCTGGATAATCATAGATGATGGCTTCTTATAGCTGGTTGTTTTGGAGTGTTCCCTGACATGATTCTATTGATGGCAAGCTTGCATGATGTCTTTTAGCGTCTTTTAGCTTGTTGGTTAGTCTCACGAATCAGCCGCCCTTCCTAGGTCTCTGAGACTGCATGCAATTAACACAACGGACCTAATGAGCACAAGGTTAAGTGCTTCGCACCTCCTCTGGGTCCCAGTAGTCTAGAGGAGGTTGGTCACGCGTCATAATTTGCTCATGTGACTGCAAAATCTTTTCTTTTTTTGTTGCCATTTCCAATGAATCTCCAACCCTACTTACTTGACACCAACCAGGCCAGGAAAACGAGCACCCCTAAGGCTAAGACTGTTAGAAAACTCAGTCTGTAAACCTAGGCAGCTGGATCTCCTCACCATATTCATTCTGCTAATGCAAGTGTTAGAGCTCCTCAAGTATACTGTAAGACAATATGCTTATGCTGATGCTTGGAGTGAGGTACGCGATAAGAGAACTGGCCCACTCATCACAACAACAAATATTGGAGAGCAGCTGCTTCATTTGTGCTTGCTTCATTTGTGCTTCATTTGTTAGAACACAAGCAGTTCAGCGATCAGGTAAAGTAAGAAGTGCTAAAGCTTCAGTACTCAATATTATAGGGGTGCTACTAAATGCAACAGCATCACTGTATTATAATTATATATAATGTCGAAGTTCAGTTGTACTGAAATAACGGCTTGAGATAATTATTGTAATAAATGTCACATGTCCCTTGGTTTTTTGGTAGGTGCATCATGCCGGTATAAAGTTGTTGGTTGGTTGAAGAAAAAATTTGCTCAGCCCCGAAATGCAGAGGACTTCTACTTTGCTTTTTGCTTTTTGCTTTACATTCTTCTGTTGCTGTACAAACTGAAGAAGCTAGTGTTAAGGTGCACAATACAGCCAATGTCAGCGTACAGACCGCACGCACAGAGGAGGCGCGAAGCACTTAACCTTTGCTAATCAGGTCTCTAATTACCGTTGTGTTAATTGCATGCCAGTCTCATGAATTAGCCGCCCTTCCTAAGTGAGAGACCTAGGAAGTAGGAAGGGCGGCTGATTCGTGAGACTAACCAACAAGCTGAAAGACATCATGCAAGACAGCCTGGAGCAAAGAGCTTGCGAATCATGTCAGGGAAGACTCCAAAATCCAGGACCGTGATCGGATGTATTAAGGTATTAAGGAAAAACTATATCCAGAAGTACTCTGAAAAGCAAGTGCACTTATTGACAAAGGTATCCCTGTACCTATATATAGAAGTACATCAAATGCAATTGCGTTGTAGACAGTTCCTTTGGATACGTAGTGAAGGAAGCTGTGTACGATGCCCTCATAAGGAATGACATTACTGTTGTAACATTCAAGTGGGTCAAATATGTCAGTGACTGGTATATACCGTATGGGCCCAGTACAATGAAAGGTGTATGGCCATCAAATTAATCATCAAATTAATGTTGAAGTACACTGTTGTCGCGTAACCTAATTTTGCGTTGATCGATTTCCAATTACTGCATTAATTTAATTTCGCACGACTGTTGTTCTAATAGCATTGTTCACCGCTCATGCCATTTTTTGTTGTACATTTCTATTGAAATTCGACCAAGTGCAGCAATAACATGCATCATAATTATACACGCTGTTAGCCATGAATATAATGCTCATGATTATCAATGTCCAATGTCCAATTTATAAATAGTTGTGATCAGTTATATTGCAGTAACTTGTGAGGGAGGATGATCAAACTGGCACATTGTAGTAACGTACATCAAATGAAGGCATTTGATAAAATTAGTGGCGTTAAATCCAGAAGGTTAGCCGAGGTTAAAGGTCATAATATTCAGTCTGAGCATGCGCGAATATAATAGTCTGCGATTTTCTCAATAATTAGCCGCTCATGCGGTCTAGGCTAGATACATGCTGAGCCTTAGGAAATCAAGTCCACAGAAGGAGCCAAATAAGGAGAAGGAGAAGTCCCTTACAGTAGAGAGCTTTGTCCCTCCAGGAATCTCTAATTTGGCAAATAATTACTATGCTAATGCGTGTATCAGTGCTTGCTAAACCTTGATTCATTTCTGGATGTGATGTGTGCGGTTCTCATGAAGGTAAACGGAGATAACTAATGTGAAATATACATGCAGAGTGTGTGATAGAAACAGTGGACTGTTTGATGAGGGGGTATAAGTTCTCTAATGTCCGACAGGATCCACCATTATCATAAAGTCCCTGCAAGTCACGAGTCACAACCAACAATAATAATTATAATTATTCACATAGCCATATTGCCTTACATAACAATCGGTGAACAACAAGATGCGCACGAGTTCTACTGCCATCTCATCGACCATTTAAGTGAACGAGTCAAGGGTGGTGCGTGTGCGTACTTTATTAGTGCTCAATTATTAATTTGTGAATACTGTTCTCAGGACAAAACAGGCACTTTCAACAGTTACTAAGTTTGAGTAAGAGCAAAAAAGTTGGTTAATTCATAAGTACAGTGTGTATGTCACCACAAAGTGTGGGTGGTACTCATACTATTCACACATTAACCAATACCAGCCATCTGCACCCAGTGTGGACACTCGTGCTCTCATAAAGTAGAATATCCAGTACTGGAACTTTATGCTTGTGTAGGTAACCAAACAGCTATATTCATATACTTAAGTTATCAACTTTCAGGGCCAAGAACTGGTTGCAGATTGCACACCAAGTGAAGAAATCTTATCTGACAGCCAATGTTCAAAGTACAGTGTTACTTTATTCATTAACTTACTTTATTCATTAACTTTAAATAAGCTTCTTATAGTTGTGGAAAGAAGGGTTCCGTGAAACTAACTAAAGCAATTACACGATTCCCAAAGCACTCACGTAACAAGAATGCAGAATGCAGAATGCAGAACAGGTAATGTCTGTGTAAAAATCATCTAATTTTACTGCTCAATTTCAGAACGGGGAGCCCTGAAATTCAACAATTGAAATAATTATCACATGTGTAACTGTTAACAGAGAACTTCACTGAAGATACAAGGACAAAACACATCAGTCGTATACAATCTCAAAGGAGCAGTGGTTCACACAGGGTTCAATCCAAACATGGGTCGATCAAGAAACAACTGTAAAAAATGGTTTTGCGCTGACGACCAGACGGTATAGCACCTACCCATCAATTGATAATATTTACCCATTCAGGTGAAAGCAGTGAGCTCTGTGGCACCCTTTCCTCCTAAAACCCCTGACCATCCATAACTATTGGTAGAGTTACAAAGAATAGTACGACCTTCCACACCTACATGTATACACTCCTGATACTATGTACATGTACATGTATGTCTTGTGTCATGTATGTCTTGTGTACATGTAGAACAACGAGCTGATGTACACTCGAACACTTCAATGTTGCGCACAATTCAACCACTACTCTCTAAGGCCTGGCTTACTGATGAAGTATGTTGCTGACATACACAGCTATCACATTTACATGTTCCTAAATTAATGCTAAATTAATTTAGGTAATGACCAACTATGCTAAACTGGTGGCACACACAGCTAAAACAGTAAGCACTACAAACATTACTTTTTGATATTTGTTATACATGATTAGAGTGGAAAGAACGTAGTTGTGCTAAGCTCTCAATTCTTCTCAAAGCTGACTGTTTCAGGTTACCTAGGAGTAAAAAATTGGTACCGAAAGGTAATTTTTAAAGACTCTTAAAGTATGACAATAATAGAAAGTTGCAGGTAAATTTTCTCCAACAAGACCTATTTTTGTGTATTATAAACAAGGGCCACATGCACTGGACATTGCTGGTAAGATACCCAAATGTAAGAAAAACTAGTTTCACAATGAATTTCACAGGTGGTAGATGTACTAAACAAGCAGGCAGAATACTACGACGCGGACTACAAGCTAGCCTGGGATAGAATCAGGTACACACAAAATCTATAGGGCAAAACAGCAAGAATTATTACAGAGACTTGGGCTTAGACACAATTGATTGGATGGAATGGAAATATGTACACAGGACGGTAATAAAATTACTTGGAATGTGTCACACGGTACATGTGTGAGATATTAAAACATAGTTACAGGACAATCCGGTACAAACCAACGGATTCAATGTGGGATATTTGGTACGTGCGTACCTATACCTCAGGTATATTAAGGACTGGGACCTTCAATTATTGCTGAATCAGCTAAAACGCAGCCACGCCCACGATTTTTAATATGTTTTGTGTGTAAAAATTTTGTGCAGCTACTGATCTTTTTTAGTTCTAAAAACGGTGTTCTAAACCTTCCTTTTAGCTCTTAATTCTTAGTGTAGTAGGTAGTTCAAAGGCTTAAGCAGACATATCTGCTGGGAGAGAGCCACTTCTTTGGCCAAAGGTGAGATTTTGCACAAAACTTAGTCTTACAGCTGGCAATAAGTGACATTTTTATTTTTATAGGCTAATAACTTACTCTAAATAGAACATGATGCTCTCTCCCAGCGGATATGTCTGCTTAAGCCTTTGAACTACCTACAACACTAAGAATTAAGAGCTAAAAGGAAGGTTTAGAACACCGTTTTTAGAACTAAAAAAGATAAGTAGCTGCACAAAATTTTTACACACAAAACATATTAAAAATCGTGGGCGTGGCTGCGTTTTAGCTGATTCAGCAATAATTGAAGGTCCCAGTCCTTAATATACCTGAGACCTAACACGCACTACTCTATTCTATGTAACATATTTGGAATACAGACAGCATTATGCCGAGTGTTTGTGTTTGGGTTGGCTTGGGACTTTGATCAAGACAACATGGGTCTACTGAGAAAGCTAATGGCAGAAGAACTAATGAATGAAAATGTGATGTAAGGGATTTAGAATTCGCATAAGTACGAATTTACTAACAGGAACAACAAGGAAAGGAAAGACATATTGAAACTCACAATCCCAGATTCTTTCCACTACAACCCCAATATGTTTATAGAGCCTCAAATCTCAATCTCAACTAACGGCAACAAAAAATCAACGCTACACAATGTCAACCCCGACACAAATTATCACAAATTATGGCAAAGTAAACCTACTAAACCAGCAATCTGAAAAGTGTACGATTAGTAGCGGTGACAAGCTCAGTCAAAGAGACTCCAGCCTACTTTATGCGATTCTACCAATAAAAGAATATGTTTTAACCCCTCCCCACCCTCCCCACACACCAAACAACGCCATACCCAGGCACCAGTGATGAAAAATCATTTACGCATGCAAGTAGTCTCTCTAGACACATAGGCAAGCAGGAAGTATACAGTGCAACAAGTGTGACGAGCGGTAAGTTCATGAAATGAATGCATAATGATACATGCATGTACATGTACAATAATTTTCTCCCTAATTTACAGGTGCGTTACCCTAACACATTTAATATCACATCTTGTGGAAACACACAAACAGAGCATCAAGTTGCAGAAACTTAAATTTGATTCTTTTGACAGCTTCTTAAAATGGAAGGAGAGAGAAAATGGAAGGAGAGAGAAGAACCTCTTACGTCCATTCAAAACTGTGCACCGCAAACATATCTGAATAACACTACCTACTACTATTACTGCAGTAGAGCGGGGATATATCAATCAAAAGGATCACAGAAACGTCAAATCGTCATACAGCGTTCACTAATTTCAGGCACTAATTTCAGGTCAGGTTGCTGTAACCTACTGCAACCACCACCACCACCAGTCCATGAAACTAAATTAGGCCACCTTAACATTGAAGAGTCAACAAGACTACAGATAGCAGCAAAACTTCAACAAGTAGTAGCAATACAACGTATAATGGATGATCTAAAAGATTCGATTGAAAACGGGCCACCAGGAAACATCTTATAAAAAGGCAGGATGTATACAACATTAAACGGCAGTACAAGGTATACACAGAGATGCTAATGAAGAAATGAAAGACCAAGTATATAATCCTATTCTCATAGGATCAACCTCATAGGATCAACCACTCGAAATGGATAACTTGTCGACTTTATACTAGGGATACAAACAGAATTTCAACAAGATATGATAGTTAAATTCGTATGCTAGTTAAATTCGGCACCACAGTGTGCAACCAACTGGTATTCCTTCACCGAACTCATAGGATGGTGTCGAATAAGGAGGATTCCTTGGTAGTGGTAGAATTCCTACGAGCTGTGAAAGAAAGATGTGGAATGCTTAATACCAAATGGACCAAATGGTTCATGAGTGACGATGCAGACACTGCATGGAGGGCTACATTCGGTGACCAACAGACTCGTAAGCTACTATGTGCTTGGCATGTTGACCGTGGTTGACCGTGCTTGGAGGAAAGGACTTCAAGATCTCATACCAAGCAAAGACAACCAAATAACTGTATACCACCACCTTAGAGTGCTTCTACAAGAGACAGAGGAGGCTCAATTTAGAGTAACACTACAAGAGTTTCTGACTTACATAAAGGAAAAGCACAAGAGGTTTTATTCATACTTCAACGTTCTAGACTAGAACAATGGAGCTCATGCTATCGAAAGTATATGCTATCGAAAGTATACGTTCCTGGAAGCATTTCATAGGGTGCTAAAGATGATATACCTAAACAATAAACAAAACCGTACAATAGACACACTGCACTGCTAACAACACTACTAAGGATATCAAGAGACAAAGCAAGAGACAAAGCATTTGAAAAGCGTAAGCCATCATATAGACACAATGAGATTAATAAGCGTCACAAGACTGCCGTCGCCATGGCCACAACTCAAGCACATACCTATCAACAAATTTCTTCAGGCAAAATACAATCGCAGTACAATCGCAAAGAGATTCGGAACTTAAGTACACAGTACAGATTAACAACGAAACATGTCAGTGCCAGTTAGCATGTAAAGAGTGCTCGATACGTGTACACATCTGTTCCTGCTACACATCTGTTCCAGTTCTGCATTCTACATTCTACCATTTGTAAGCACGTTGGAATGGTGACAAGCTTCTTGCTACTCGAGTGAGAGGAGTACTGTTGTTGTCTAATAATTGTTGACTGGTTGTCATGCAGAATGCAGCTGGCTGCACTTATGTATTTTATGTACTAGTACAAAATTGTAAGCACGTCCACTACATTGCCATAAAAGAAAAACTAGCACTGCAAACTTCAGATAGTAACTCATCAGTTAAGGAAAGTCAGCAGTACGTCCTTGCGCAACGAGTGAAAACACAAACTAACAAGCAGAAAAGAATGAATACACTCGAGTCAAATGTGCTACAGCTCTTGTGTCAGAATGCTCTGACAGAGACCTTCAGCCACAGTCTTAGCACACATCAGAGCAGTAATACGTGCTTTCAAGACTCGCTCAAGCTCATGTTCTTTACTGAAACTACCTGTGAAACGAAAATAGTGAAACAAAAATATGCAGCTAATAAAAACCAAAAAACCATGAGACACAGAATAAGTTTAAATCAACAAGAAAGCGGAGAACTTGTACAATTGTCAAAGCCAACGTTAAGCTGAAATAACAAACGTAAAACAAATCCCTCACCTCAATAGAGCCAAAGGTATGTGGCTCTTGTAATGAGTGCAATGCATGGCTACACTACTCTTGTGCAGGACTCAAAAATATTCCGGAACAATATTATTGTCAATTGTGTTCAGTTTCAGTATAGCTAGTATTTCTGCGTCTTGTATCATGTTGCTGTATAGAATGCCAGAAGGGGGTAGGTAGGTACTAAGTAGTATACATATATATAGTTGGTTCTATTAGTTGCCCAAAGCTATAAAACGTGGCTATTGGGTAGGGATGACACGCCCATATACAATGAATTAGTAAACTTTGACCTGGGCTAACCTTCTGTCTTTAATGGCTAGTGTTTAATGGCTAGTGATAAAATGATGGCAACGAGGGGGCCGGGGCCGGGTCCATTCGTTTGGGAGAACTTTCCGCCAATTTACTTGACGGTGTGAAGTGTAAAATGTGCCCACCATATCTGTGAAGAAGCATTCCACATCACATCTTCAGTTGTGGAAGCCTTGAATGTTTGATATCTCCTCAGTGCAAGTGAGAGAGATCTTTATAGCAGTTCACTCCCTGATCGTGTGTACCCATGGTTAGGCAGCCGCCCTTCTCAAGGTCTCTCCCCCTTCAGATAGGAACGGCGGCTAATTCATGAGACTGGTATGCAATTAACACAACGGCAATTAGAGACCTGATTAGCAAAGGTTAAGTGCTTCGCGCCTCCTCTGCCGCACGCATGTTAACAACAGCTAGTGTTCAGACGAAGAAACAGCAGTAAGTGTTGAGGTGCAAACAGATGAACCTGCAATCACAAGTGCTCACCCATGCAGTCGTATCACCTGAGCTTTGTCTGAAATGTTTTGTGACTTTGCATTTATGTGTACCAGCAGATTTCCTGCAATTGTCAGCAGCAGCAATGACTCGCCTACAGAACTCAAATGTTATGTAAATGTTATGTATAATCTGGCCAAGGTGTGGGTACCGAACGACCAGACCAAAGTGATTCCTGTTTCCCTGTTCATAGGATGCTTGTAGAATATGTCACCAATTTCTTTTCAGCTACAGACAGTAGGGATTCTCATTTTATATTCCAGGTTCCACCATGTCCACATGATTATCGATCGTGGTTGGACTGCCAGTTTGGTCAGAAGTGGCCAATGTGGAGTGTATCTGAATTGCATGGGACCTCTCACCAGAAAAACACAGTCCATGCAGGTATATATATTCATGCAGGAGGAGACGGGTTGTGGCTACATGATTGTATTAACTCCGGGCTTAGTGTGTCTTTATATAATTATAGTTTGTGTGCGTTAGCCAATAATTATTCCTTCAGTGAGAGTACTCTCCGTCGTGACATTGCTGATAGCTTTGGATGCCAGTATTCTGGTATCATGCATGTGTGCACTATAGAATTTGGGCACGTTTTATCACCTCACAGATATCTGTGTTTAATGAAGCAGCCCGTGTTAAAGCTGATGGTGTTGACTTGGTGAGTGGATTAGGAGTCACTCAGTGAGAAGTGTTTGGAGTGGAGATGTATATCTCGTTGTGTATATCTCGTTGACGGTTCACTGAAGAAAGCGTACGATGCTCATCAAACCAGGTTAATGTTTGTCAAGGGGATAGGAGGGTCAGATTCTTCCATCATCAGCTTGTCGTGGAAGATTGTAAGTTCTCTGCTGCATTCGATAACACTGCATAATTATATCAAATGGTGGTTACATGGTTACTTCAATTCCAGGTATTACAGCAAGCAGCTGGAAAAACCTCCGAGAAGCAGATGTTTGGATAAGACAGCTTGTAGTGGAAAGTAGAGCTATGACGGACAAGCTGCGTGATCCTGCTTACGATAAAGTTTCTGAAAACTTTCCCAGGAAATTGAGTTCATTCAGGGAACAAGCTGTCCAGTTTTTAATTAAGTCATAAGTGTACTTAATTCAGGGTGGTTTGAGAATTCCTCTCAATTAAACGTACCCCGGCGCGGTAATGATTAACGCGGAATAAGAAACCTTATGCTCTGCCGGTTCAGTGTGTGGCATAAAAGATGAAGCTGTCCGGTCTCTTGTCAATTCAATGATCAAAGAAATGACGTAGCTGGTAAGTATACTGCATGCGTACGGTACATGTATACATCTATATAATGCAACTGATGGGGAGTGGAATTCATTAAGATCAAAGGGGAGAGAACGTCCACTCAGTATTTTTTAGATCCGTGCTCAAGTTCGTCGAAAGTATACTAGGCTCTCTGTCAAAACTATGACAGATATGTTAACGCCCAAAGGTAGGACCTGGTATACATGCATGGTCATAAAACTATGTCATGGTATTATGATTCCATCGCAGAGTAAGGCTCTAGGAAAACCGGACATTTCGCACATGCAGCACTCACCGCTGTGGGTGTGGTTTCACACAAATCAATTCCTGTTTACTTGGAACCATTATTTCTATGGGAGGAGTGTCTTAGAAAACATTACAGCTGTGATGTACTTCAAATTACCTACGTAATGATACTACTTGCGCAGCATACTCATGATCAGCTATTTTTTGCGCATCCATTTTGTGATTGCATTATCATCACTACAAAGATAGTGGCACCATAGTAGCTTTCTTGTTAGCTCCACCATGACTTCCACGATGTAGTGTGTGGAAGGTTGAGAAAGAGTTGCTCTACAGATATGGCTGCAACTGGTAAGTAGCTATTTTTTTCTAAAGGAATTAAAACATGTTAAAAATGATGTCAATATTGTACAAAACACAAGTTAATTATTAGGTAGTAGCTACAAAACATGCTAGTACAAACATTGTAAATGAAGGTGACGTGAGGCCCCTTGAAAAGACTTCAGCTATCAATAGCCAGACAGACCTGCAGGAGTAATTTGGTATTAACGTACATAATAATTATCTATATACAGATAGTGAAAGTACACATCTATCTAACCTGAAAAGCTGAAGAAAAGACTTTAGCTATCAATAGCCAGACAGACCTGCAGGAGTAATTTGGTATTAACGTACATAATATACGTACATAATATATACAGATAGTGATTCATCTAACCTACATACTGGCATCCCTGTCACAACATTATCCACTTCTCTAAGAAGGCAGATAGTGCTTAATACAACCCGTGATAGCTACTTGGGGAAACCATACAGAGTGGGAAACCATACAGAGTGACTGTTTCGTTTGTTTCCTTTGGATTTGTACCCGCCAAGGAGGTTAGCCACAAAAGAATTGCACCCAGGGTAGACTAAAGAAATCCTCGCCACAGGCCGGCCATAATCACACACATAGAGCAATTCCAAAGCCTTCTTCCAGAGAGAAGTAACAAGCACTTTCCATTCTTCCAAATGGCACAGTCATGCTAGAGAAGAGGACATGCAAGTAGGATTAGGGCTTAAGGCAAGGGGCAGAAAAGTATTCAAGCTTGTTTTAAGAGAACTTACCAGGCAATTCCGAATGAAGTTGACCGCCTGAAGTTGACCGGGTTGACCGCCTGAAATGTATGTATAATGGCCGAATATTATCTCCATCTGGCACCAGCCAAAGTTGCTGCCAGACCACCACCTCTTAAAACAAAGAAGACAACACCACAAACTTACAAATATTAAATATGTTAAGGCTTACTTTTTGTTCAGAAGTAGACATCATTTCCCTGTGTTTGTACACAAATTCTCACTTCAAGAATGTTCCTATAACTCGTGTTAAAACTACTGTCAAGTTTTATACTAGCACGTAGCTAGGAGCTTAAAGTTTAATCTGCTATGCTTCTTTTGTCTCTAACATTTCTTACCTTAGGACTAGAGCGCTGCTTGTGTATGAGGTGCACATAATCATGTTCTTGATCTGGTTCTGTTGTAAGTCTGCGACACATTACTCAATTTTGGTGTACCTTGAAGCATTCCTCTGTTTTGACATCATGTCCAGTAGGAAGCCACAAGTAACTTGCATTACGTGAGCTTCCTGTTGGTCATGGTACATGAATACTAAGGAATATGTTATCTTGTAATAAATAAAATTGAGTAATTGTCCGGGATAAACTAAGTGGTGCAATTTACATTGTGTGAAACAGCGGTGCACTATTGAGTTATAGGTAGGGTCCGCAATGGGAAAGATGAAAGTGAACGAATCAGTCTCAAACTTCTGCTGTATATGCACCTTTAAATTCCAGTTTCCGTTACTCTTTTTCTTGCAGTGATGCCCTTTAATTTACAAAATTGGCCTGAAAGTTCAAAGGGCTCTCATTTTTGAACAATCTGATCAACTATCATACTAACTTTCGATTACTGAATTAACTGGGGGCATAATACATATAAACCGAGCAAAGATTCTCACAGGTAGGTATTTCAAGGCTAGCAGCATATAGTAGGTCAAGCATTTTGATAATTTACTTGTAATATTGTTGAATTTGCAAGTCTCGCATATGGTTTTCAGAAAGTACTAAGCCTAAGTAGTTCATATATCAAATATCAAATGAATTGCTCATTGCTTACCATCTGGCGGGAGGGTGTTTATATTTTTATTTAGTGTATGCATCCCATAATTGAACCCCAGTGCCCAGTGTCACACGAACATGTTATACAGACACCAGATTGTGACATTCAGGAACCGAGCAGAAGGTCTCCTTACAATCAAAGAGCATTCTACCTGCAAGTCAGCAAAATACACTATTTCAAAAGAACTAGCTAAAATCTGTCAGATTGTGAATAATAATTATGTGTTAACGTTATTTCAATTTAAATTTATGTTAATATGTATCTATAGATTTACAATTCGGCTTGATGTAATTGTATATACATGTGCAAAAGCTAGAAGATTGTATTGAAAAAAGTGATTTACTACCCTTTGTGTTGTGAGCATATATTTTAATATATGCTCACAATAAAGGGTCTACCATGTTCGATGTGACACTAGGGTTCAATTATGGGATGCATACACTAATTAAAATATAAACACCCTCCCGCCAGATGGTAAGCAATGATATATGAGCTTAGTACTTAAATAATCAAAATGTAAA
Source organism: Halichondria panicea (assembly GCF_963675165.1). Lineage (NCBI taxonomy): Eukaryota > Metazoa > Porifera > Demospongiae > Suberitida > Halichondriidae > Halichondria > Halichondria panicea. The sequence continues at coordinate 3,429,332 of NC_087387.1, forward strand.
TTATCAAAATGCTTGACCTACTATATGCTGCTAGCCCTACCTGTGAGAATCTTTGCTCGGTTTATATGTGATGTATATGCCCCCAGTTAATTCAGTAATCGATCCAGTGCAAAAGTTAGCATGATAGTTGATCAGATTGTTTAAAAATGACACTTCTTTGAACTTTCAGGCCAATTTTGTAAATTATGCAAGAAAAAGAGTAACGGAAACTGGAATTTAAAGGTGCAGCTGATCACTCCCATCTCCATCTCCATCGCTGTGCTGCCGGCTTGGAAGGAAGGCCTTGAGGCCTTGAGGTGCTGACTTTTATATTTTCATTTATTTATAATTATTTATATTTTCATTTATATTTTCAATTAAATTTAGTGTAGTGTACAAATTTAGTGTAGTGTAGTTGTGTGGTATTGGTGATCACTCCCTAATGTTAATGTGATACTAGAGCCGTTTAGCTGTTTTATTTTTATTTTTATTTTTTTTTATTTTTTAATTTTGTCCGGCCAGCTGCCCTCTCTTATGGCCCGGCCACTGCCCCACTGCGTCGCTGTTGCCGGTGCAATGGTTCTGCTAAGTGCCTGAATCTCCCCATGCTCTCATTGTCTCCCTGGGGAGGCTGGGAGATGCCATAACACTCCACCTCAAGGCACATCGTCCTCTTCCTCTGGTCCTCCCCAAAACTCAATCTCCGATCATGATCCCATAAGATCTCACACACCGGGCTCTCTTCCTGATTCTCAGCCCCCAAACCTCCCCACTCGGTCACTCGGTCCTCAGTACCCACATTCCCACATTCCCACTCTCCGTCCCCAAAGGGGCCCGAGACTCCTGGGCTGCTTCTCTGAGTATTCTCTGAGTACCTCTCTCTCTCATCTACTGTTGCCAACCCAACTGACTGTTCCCTCTGGCTGAAACTTACTATGCTAGCCGAGTGCGTCCTAGCAAGCCCTGCTTCTGGCCATCGCCTCCGCTGGTGAGAAATCCTTAAGCTAGTAAAGTCTCGCCTCAAACGTTGGGACGATGGGGACTGCCTAGGCCTCTGGACTGAAGCAGTGGAGAGCTAACAGCCGACGAACCTCCGTAACCAAAATGCCTTACATGCCGCTCAGAACGGCCAATACAGAAAAGCCATGAAGGCTCTTGGAGCAGCCCCAGCAGACGAAACAGTCCTGAAAGACATGCTAAGACATGCTAAGCAAGCACCCCCAGGTTCCTCCTCCTGGGACTCCCCCTGGCCCTACCCCATCACCAATCAAATTAACGGGGTCAATTGTCTCGAAAGGAGTTAAGTCATTCCCCCCTGGCTCAGCCCCAGGGCCCCCGTCCAAGCCACCTCCGTGAGGCTGTTCTTTGCCCGTCACCAGATCACGGGAATAGACTGCTCTTCTCTCTAACCAGCCTGGTAAACCTGCTAGCTTTTCCACCCTCCATCAGACCTCATCTCTGTGGGGCAACTCTAATCGCTATTAAGAAGAAATGTGGAGGATTACGCCCAATTGCCATCGGTGAGTCTCTTTGTCGGCTCACTTCGAAATGTCTCGCTTTCTCTTCTCGACCCGACCCTTCCCCCAAACCAGCTGGGCGTTGGAGTAAAAGGGGCAATTATCCACGCAGTATCCAGCCACTTCTCCTCAAGCCCCAGCGACAGGTGCTGGACTCTCCTTGTGGATTTTTCTAATGCATTCAATAGCATCGATCAGGGAAGCATGTTTCAGGAGTTCCGCAACCTCTCTCTCCCCCTGGATAGAAGCCAGCCAGCCCAGCCAGCCCAACCTTCTTCTGGGAAGCCACTCCCTACTCAGCTGCAGCGACCTCATTGAAAGAGAAGGTCCGAGAATTGGCCTCCACTTAAATAAAGCCAAGTCTCTCCTCAATATTCCTGCTGAGGCTGATCAATCTGTCAACCCCCTGCTATCCCCATACTCCTTGGTTGCCCAGTCGGTCCTTCTGCGAGGCTTCATTTCAAACCCGCATAGACAAGATCAAACTCTCTCTGAACCTTCTCCACACCCTTAAAGACTCTCAAGCACAAACCACTCTGCTACGCTCATGTCTTGCACTTCCCAAAGTTGTCTCAGTACTCTGGGCCTCACCAAGGGAGTCAGCAACACCATGACACTCAGGGCAGGTGAACTGGTCATTGTGCAGCGGCCAGTAACACAGGCACGGCACGATCGAAACTCACGATCCTGGAGGTGACGGGCACCATGTCATTCATGGAAAAATCCTGTCGAAAGAATTATGTCGATTTTTAATCTTGGTCTGCAAAGTGTGGGGTTGATGCGAGCATCTATGGATGCTGACAGGTGTAAAAATATGGGTGATTTACGAGCCAAGTGGCAAGAAACCTGAATTTAAGGAGAAGACACTGGATAGCATAGCTCCAGTCAAGATTTTGCTTTGTTTAATAGGCTTCAGCTAAAAAGTGAACCGTTCAAATCATCTAGTGCTGCGTCTGAAACTGCAATTGACGATATTTGGAAGTGTGTGTTCAGGAAGTGTGTTCAGGAAGTGGAACCAACTAATTCGACGAGAACCAACTGAGGAAAGGACGGATCTAAAAGCCATTGTTGCACTCTCCGTTTGTAATCAAGAAGTGTGGATCTTTTGATTGTTCCATTTGCCGACCACCAATTGAAGAATTTTCAGCGCTTCACGATTTCCTGATCCAATGCCTGGACCATTACAATGCCTGGACCATTACAAGACATTTATTGAGGTTTATGGGACGAATACAAATGAGTCACACCGCCCGTCTCTTCAAAAAAAGTCTAGAGCCAAAACTCTTCTATTTTCATCAACCCTTCGCCACGTTCAAAACGTTGACATGATGCTAATGCTAGAGTGTGAACACTGTGGTCGATGGCGTTTGCTGTACTCTAAATATAAACTAACAAAAGAGGAGAGAACCGAACTTGACAACGCTCTAGAAGAAAATTAATATCATTTACCTGTGGGTCACCTCTTCAAGATTTGGATTTGCCTGGAAGGTTGGCGAACGTTTATGTTCGGGATATGGTGTGTGAAGAACCTATAGAACGCTTGTATTACACAGCCAAGTACCTGTATCTACTGTGGATGCACTCAGGAAACAGACAATTCTCAGTTCTACCCACAATGTTCTGGATGCCAAAAATACCTTTGCCTGTATGATATAGTTGTTATTTTTGTACAATTTCATGTTGTAAACCTTTTTAAAACACAAATTGAAAATAATAAAAAAAGTGCTGACACTGCAAATAATTGTGGCTCAGTTGCTGTTGTCCCTCCTGGCCTCAAGTAATCAGGGAAGTAACCTGACCAGAAACAGAACTACCTCTTGTTGTGGCCTATAGAATAACAGCCAAAAATCATCAAAACAGCTTTTATTGCATATACAGTTAGTGCAATGCTTCGTGCACCTGCTGGTGAAGTTTTAAGCGTTATCTGCTTACCATAAGAGCAGGCCAGCAGTGCATGGATATGAAACGACGGTAGTTTACGGTGTCCCACTCATTGCATCGGATGTAGCGGAAGTTTACGGTATAGTATACGATTATTCCAAATAAAAATGGTCTCAAAGAGAGTCACTAGTTGTTCCAGCACTGAGTCTGAGAGCGTTATTTGAGACGAATTTATGAATGAGAATAATGATGATGGAGGCTCTAAGATAGCCTTGAGTCATGACAAGGATGCATTTTACATGTATATAACACACACACTCACACACACAGGGGGCACACAACACACATACACACACACGCACACTCAGGCACACGCACACAGGGGCACACACACACGCACGACACACATCACACATGGGGGACACATATATACACACACACACAGGCACACACATTAAAAAAAAACACCACACACACACCACGCACACACACACACGCACACACTCACACACGCACACACCAGCACACAACAAAGGGGGCACACACACACACACAGGGGGGACACACACACACGCACCCACAGGGGCACACACACGCACACACACACACACGACACACAAACACATAGGTACACACACACAGGGGCACACACACAGGCACACACACTCACAAACACCACACACACACGCACACACAGGGGCACAAAACACAGGGGGCACACACACACACGCACACAAACACTCACGCAACACACACACACGCACACACAGGGGCACATACACACACAAGCAGACACACACACACACACAAGGGCACACACACGCACACACAGGGGCACATAACACAGGGGGCACACACACACACACGCACACAAGCACTCACGCAACACACACACGCACACACAGGGCACATACACACACAAGCAGACACACGCACACTCAAGGGCACACACACAAGGGCACACACACGCACGGGCACACACACGCACACGCACACACACCACACGCACACACACACACGCACACACACACAAATCCACACGCACACACGCACGCACAGCATATACGCACACACACAAATCCACACGCACACGCACACGCACACACACAAAACACACACAGGACGCACACACAGGGGACACACACACACACGCACACACAGGGGCACACACGCAAACACAGGGGCACACACAGGGCACACATACAAACGCACACACAGGGGGCACACACACACACAGGGACACACGGGGCAAACACACACACACAACACAGAGGCACACATACACACATACGCACACGCACACACACACACTACACACACGCACGACACACACACACACACACACTCACGCACATACAGGGGGGCTCACACACATACACACACACACACACTCACGCACATACAGGGGGGCTCACACACACACACACACGCACACACATAGGGGCACACACGCAAACACAGGGGCACACACAGGGGCACACATACACACACACGCACACACTCACACATGCACACACAGGGGCACACAACACAGGGGAGACACACACACACACACACACACACACACACACACACACACACACAGGCACACACACTCACAAACACCACACACACACGCACACACTCACACACGCACATACAGGGGCACAGAACACAGGGGGCACACACACACACACACACGCACACACAGGGGCACAAGCAGACACACGCACAGTCAGGGGCACACACACAAGGGCACACAAACACACACACGCACACACACACACACACCACACGCACAT
>NC_087387.1:3436989-3636501 GCF_963675165.1 Halichondria panicea
AGGAGTTTTTGAGTTATATTGAAGATTGGAAGTATACCTCGTCAACATCATCATGTCAAACACCACAAGAACACAAAAGAGCTAAGTGATGAGACAATAGAAGGACTCAGAATGACAGGTATAATTATATAGCGATTACAGTATACACATGCTAATAATTATAATTATACACATGACTATATAATTATAGTCTATACACATGCATGGCTTAGTGGAATTATTATACGGTTTTTGTTTTCTCAGTGGTCAAATATTTGCTCTCCAAAACCGATTCTGAATCAGAAGAAACACAGTTGTTATGCCTCAGTGCGCATGCGCAAGCGAGGTATACGGTAGTGTGTTTGTGTGTCTGTGTGTGTGTCTGTGTAGACCGCTACAGCTGCTCAAGGATGAATCAAGTGCAAGTAAGAGTTTCAATTCGTGGATTTGCAAAATAATGCTTCGTTCTCGAGTTATGCCTAGTTTTGCTTATTTGGAATGCTATTGCAGCCTTTTCAGAAGAGTCCGTAGCAAAACTTGTTCACCGAGTGTTACTACTCTACTTAGCTATTGGTAGCTGCAAGAGTGAGCAGAGAGCTGCAAGGCTCTGCTGACTTGCACCCATTAATTTTAGACTTGAACTTTTGGCATCGATCGTTTTTAACAATAATCATGGTCGATCATTACCCACTATTCGGTTGATTGCATGCAGCAAAATTCATCATGTTTTATGTTATGTAGCTTTGGCACCTCCACCGAGGCATCAGCACCCGCGGTGCTTTCATTTTATTAAGTGAAAGGTTTTCACAAGATCCTCTGGAGAACTATTTTGGGGAGGGCGATGTGACAATCCAAGCCTAGGTGAATGTTTAAAGTCAGCTGTTGCTATCAGAGCTGGATCATGTACACGGAAACTGGAGAAAGAGAAAAGACCACTGCACTTGTACCCTAAGCGTAAACGTCATGATAATAAAAAGAAGTGATTATAACAATAATAAACGTTTATCAGTGAATTCCGTACAATTATAGTTTTTTTCTGACTTTTTTGTTTTCTTCTCGAAATTGCTCTCTGGTTGAAGCACATTTCCTGCTTAAGTGAGGTGCATGCAAGAAGATTTTTAACCTGCTGTTCACCTGCTGTTCACAATGCTTTCAAAGAAGAGAAATGTCTTGTTATTGAGTGGGAACAGCCCTCCTCTGTTTACTCGGTCTTTGGTGTATTCCATTAAATCATCATGTTCACTTTGAACGGCCATATTTTCTAAGCACATAACAAACTTGGTTTCAGTTTGTTTCTCAAACTTTTTTAGCAAAGAATGAGGTACGTACCCTCCGACATGCCGACATGCTGTAGCTTGGGGCTATTTGACGCTAAAAAAGATTTGCAGTGGTCAATGAAGAAGTTTTTCAAATAGTTTCTGGTTGACAGATCACTTGCGATGTCAATAGATGAAAGAAATTCAACCCTTTCCCCGCTGAAGCCGTCTTTTTCAGGCCGCACTACTGAGCTATGCACACACTGTAGCACATGCGCATTAAGCTGCTTTTTCACGTGGTATATTTAATATCTTGCCTCGAGGTACGCTTCGCACGAAAATGTGACTAATTGACTAATTGACTAATTGATAATGGCTTTGAGATCGTATGGTGAGGAGAACGATGCTTAACAATTTCGCACAATTTCGCACAATCACTATGCAGCATGCTTGACAACGGCTGCTCCACAAAACCTGTAGTAAACAGATCTTTAACACATTCTTCGATTGGGTTTTCAGATCACAGCATTGGTTGCATACAGAAACAACATAGCGACTAATTGCAGATATACAGTGCCAACAATTCAACATGGCGATGAACAGGCAGGCGATGAACGGTAAGGACATACATTTACTGTGCTCATTGTCTCATTGTATAATTGCAGGTGACTTGGTAATGTTATAAAACGGCTGGGAGCTTCGACGGTTGCTTACACGGAGTTTCGACAGTCGATCGTACGGTGTTCCACGGCCAGCCACACGGTCACCGTGACGTTATTGACGGGAGCTTATTGACAGGCTCCCGTTGCGGCACCGTACCCAACATTTAGACAGCCATGCCAGTCATAGATGAGTAATCGTACTTTTCCTATCGTATCGTTCAGCATGTGAGTTGACAGCTCAGTCATACATCACTACATTACATCACTCATGTCACATCACTCATGTCACCAGCCGAGGGTAGTCATAGTCAAAGCCTGCTCATAGTCAAAGCCTGCCTTGCCGCCTTGCCCCTGTACAATGACTATAACAAAAATTGTTGAAACAGAACGAAACTGTGCTTCTGGCCACCAAAAAATGTGAACGAACTAGTTGTCGTCGGTTCCCAATTTCGGAACCCAAATTGAAAATGGATCTGGTCCTGAGTGACACGAGAAGGTTGTTTAAAAAAAATTAATGTGTACCCAAGTTTGGAACCCAAAATGAAAATCGTTGGAACGGATCTGGTTATCACCTGAGTTTCAAATCTTATGAGAATGTACAATTCTGAATTAATTGATTATTAATTGATTATTATTTAATCAATACAAATTAATAATAATTATTATTATGATAATAGATAATAGTGAAAATTATTAGATCATGTCATTATTAGATCATGTCATGTACGTGTACGTATAGCATAGCATTGACAGTGCACAAATAAATGAAAATAAATATTGCCAAACTATACGACTGCTTGTGAATTACTAGTCTGCATTGAGAATTATACCACTTCTACTATATATCTTATCTTTCCAAAATGTAATTACACTGACAACTTGCCTCATTCCTCATTCTTTACTGCCTTCAAGTTTGTCTCAAGTTCTTTTACTGACTGTACATTTAGTCTCAGTTGGTATTGTTGCAAAGATACAACAATACTTCATATTTCTTAATACGCTTTCTCTGTTCAACAGCATCAGTTTCCACAGAAGAAACACAGAAGAAACGTCAACACGTGCACTATTTTCTTCCAAGTCTCATGATCAGAATTTTCTAACAGAGCCCAAGCAGAAGTGGCACTCCCAAATGTAGAATTACTTGCTAAGGAATGACTGATAACACAGTCATGATACTGACACTATCATCTAGCTAGTATAGCTGGCGTTTTTCCTTTTAGAGAAAGCCAGGCCGAGAACAACAATTATTGAGAACAACAATTATTACTGGCAGAGCTCACCAGTACTACCTGTAGATACATTGGAAGACTTTTTTCTTTCTCTGACTTTTTTCTTTCTCTCTTGACCTTAACTTAGCACCACAAAATTAACACATTGTGTCAGTTAATTGTGTCAGTGGTGCTTCAAATAGATGCTTCAAATAGAATAAACTACCTCACGTGATGTGCTCATCTTGGGCCGACTCAGTTTTTCAGTTTTCATTCCTAAAGCTCTAAAGCTATACTTCACCTTGTGATATGCGCCCCATTTGTAATTAGAGAGGTATGTACCTAAGCTACATGTCAGTAGACTCGCAAGCCACTCCCTTTTCTCTGATTGGACGGGGGCGGGAGAAAAGGGCACTCTGGGCTATAGCTCTACCAGAATTTATTCACTTTTCCACCTGATTGCCGCGGGCTTCTTAGCTACAGTTTGAGAATGTGGAGTAATAACAGGCATTCAGCTAGGATATAGTCATCTAAGACACCAGCAGAGATTAGCTGTGTTTTAGTTTTACGTGTGTTATTGGTTGCCTAAAGCTTTTAATAACCTGTACAATGTATTGTACAATACAATACGGCAGCAGTTGAATTGAGAGTAGTCAGACTTGTCTTAAATGTCTTAAATCGCCACTCCTCGATTCAAAGAAGGGGCACAACAGACATTATTGGCTAGATAGATCTGTATACTTGTCTCTAGCTTTTTGTGTGCTTTTTCCTTTCCCTGTGTATGGATGTATGGCTCAAGTAACTGACATGTACCCGTTACTTGCTGAAAGGCTAGTTGACTTCGTCTGTCCGTGTGTGTGTGCTTTTCCTTATAGTGGCAGTTACTTGCTGAAAGGTGGGAACTGTCCATGTGTGTGCACTGTCCGTGTGTGTGCTTAGTGGACCCACATATCAGTCTGTGGGAACTGTCTACTTTTCCGTGTATATTATTATAGTGGCAGTTACTTGCTAGTTGACTTCGTCTGTGGGAACTGCCTGTATATTATTATAGTGGCTTATGTACCCACATGTTTGCTAGTTGACTTCGTCTGTGGGAACTGTCCGTGTGTGTGCTTTTCCCTGTGTATTATTATAGTGGCCACATGTCAGTTACTTGCTCGTCTGTCCGTGTGTGTGCTTCCTCATGTCAGACAGTTACTTGCTTGTGTGCGTGCTGCCAGGATAGTGGAGATAGTTCCACTATCCTTAGATCTTCTTTCTTACTAAATATTAGTTGTGCTTGGGCCACGATGCAAAGCATCGAACTTGCTGTATATTTTATTGTATATTATACATGTATTCAGTTAATCGGTTGTGATTGTAAGTGACCCCAAACGTAAAAGCTTTAATTATACCTCCAACAATTCAATGAGCTGAAGATGCATGACGTAGCCATAATAATTTATACCTTCAGTAACGAGTAATCAGTACTCTACAAGGATAATTGAATTCACATTAGAAAAACTGGGACAGAATTACAAGAAAGACAGAATGACAAGAAAGTCTCAGATCAATTATGTCCTGCATTAATGCGAAGACCAGCATTAATTGCGAAGACCAACACAGACAAACACAGACAGCTCACATCCTATCGGAACGAGATTGTCCGAGACGATGTCCCAGATGTATGTCGTTAATTCCAAGCCTGACAAATCCTTCTGTACCATCGTGGTAAAAACCCTTTTATGAAAATGGTGACAAAGAATGACTGAGGAGTCGTCGGAGTAGTTGGCACTTCGGAGTAGTTGGCACTGCCACCGGTTAATAGCTTACCGATTTTTGTAATCGACACAGCTTCTTCACTACGTTTTGTCACAAACGACTTAATGTCCGACTCAAGTTGATCTGTAGGAAGCTATCTATAACAAATGTACACGATTAACTGGATAGGAGAGAGAGACACACAAAAATGCACATGTAATTTACTTATGATAATATAGTACTTGATAATATAGCAGCTTGACTGATAGCCTCAAGCATGACTCGCACGTGATACTAGTAATCCAATAATCCAATAACCGCCCTAATCCAATAACCGCCCACCCCCTACTTTTGCCTGCGTATAATTGGGTAAAGGTTAGCATGATTTTTATTTGAGATAGCTACCTAGAGAGCTAGACTTTAGCTAGATCTATAAAGTTTGTTGGCATATGGCATACTGTTTCCCTCACCATAACACATGGTTTTATCATCATTCAGAATGGGAGGAGTGGGGAATCTTCCATCGTGCATTTCTTTTTAGTCTGTGGATTGCATATTGCTCTGGAGGCTGACATCGGATCTAGGCTTGAGTTATTCTCATAAATATTCTCATAAAAAAATACATTATTCTAAAAAATTAATCATCTTTTATATCTCATGCCTGGTAAAATTCTGAAACCAACTTCCACAGGTTCCCGTGGACCTCTAGATTCCTGTGATGTCATCGTCATTGCCTAGCAACCAAGCACACCCCCCGTAATTAGCGATTGTTTACACATATGTACTACATGATCACACACACACACAAAGTATTGCTATAAATAGTTCACATTGAGACTGTCTCAATATTCGTGTATATTATTGTGTGATGCTTTCCAAGCCACCCAGGAGGTACATCACTGAGCTCGCTTTTTTTAACGTGCTATCGGCAAATACATTACCCCTACTGTGCACTCAGAAACTTAGAACAACTCCTTTTGTGAATACACAGGCATACATTACACAGGCATACATTACACACCAAACAGGAGATTCGTGACTCGTGCCTGTACTGTGACCTACTGAGTTTCCTCATACACCTGACAGCATTGCACACGACGCACTCGAGTGAGTTTTCATTGAAGTCTGGACAATGGTTGAGAGTCTCTAGCTGAAGTCCTCGTCCTCGTTTACGGTAACTACCAATCAGCTTCTCTGCTAGCTCCAGCTTGAACGTTATAAAGCTACCTTTCCTCTTCAGCTTTTCACGTGTCCAATTCTTGCGTGCATGTTTCCAGAGTTGATAAGCGTTGAGGTCTAAAATATAGCGCCTACCAAGCTATGAGCCCCTGTCTACACCACCCATACACCTCTGATAATCTGGCATGAGAGGAGGGCACACGACCCATTCGCGAGTACCATCACGGGCTGTTCGCTTCACTTTAGGTACAGAAGAGGCCTCAGCAACATGAATGGTGCTCATAAAATAGATGGGTCGGCTATTAACCCAACAAGCCTGACCTTTGTTCTTACTCTTAGGGACCACTAAATCACGAGGGAAATGTTTCCGTGTGCAAACAATTTCGGCGAGGTGTAATAATTATCAACAAAGAGCCTGCAAAGAGCCTGTAATGGTTTTGCTCCATTCCATGGACTAGACTGTACACTACTTTAGCTGTGGCGCCTTGGTCGTCAGCTGACACATGCTCATCAACAGCTAAAGCAGCACCAGTGTAAATCTGAAAACACTTCACATACGCACTTCACATACGCACTGATAGAGTCAGAGAGGACAAACACTTTGATGCCCCACTAATTAGCCTAGTCTTCCTTTGAATTTTATCATAGCTTTTATCTATTGCAAGCTCGCCATGCGTGTTGTATTGTGAGTCAAACTGCGCATACACTAGATCAAGATCAAGAAGTTCACGCACTTTGAACAGTTTGTCATGCCCTGGCTGACCTCTTGGTACCTGATGGTCAAGATTACATAGATGAAAGTACCTCCAAATTTGCATTACTTCAGACAAACCAACGCTGATGAAAGGGTGCTTAGTGGACCAGTACAGGGGTAGCTGAGGAAGCTTCCCCATTAGAATAATCATACCAATGAAGGCTTTCATACCACTATGCTGGCTAAGATTTTGCCTGCATCGTTCAGCATATCGTTGAGTTTCAGCAACTATCAGGCGCCACACTTCATCAGTAAAATACCGTGCTCATAACGCAGACATGCTGATATCTACAGGTTGACTTGGCCCTGGTTCTGGACCTATATAACGCCAAGCAAAACACTCAGACTGCCATGGCCCATTCAGAATAGTCTGTTCCTCGGTCAGAGGTCCAAAGAAGGGATTTTTTCCACTTCCAGGTGCGGTAGGGGGTTGACATAATTATATCCTCTGTTGACATATATCCTCTCCCACCAATCCTCTCCCACCATATATCCTCTCCCACGTCCACATCCGTCCTCTGCTGGGCCTTACTACCACGTCCTCTCACGTCCTCTGCCCCTGCCCCTTCCTCTGGCAGCAACTTTAGGTGGACTTACGCCTACATCAGAATCGGCTTCGGCTTCACTGCTGGGTGGAGTGTCTGAGTCAGAATCACTATCATCGGAGTCTCTGTGCTGTGGGGGGAGTGGTGTAGATGTGAGACGGGCAGACAAACGAGAGGTCAGGTAACCCCCAGAGGAGTGTGGGAGGGAGGGAGGGGCCAGCAGCAGATGGGGTGTGAGACCAGAAGGACCGGAAGGGGGGTGAGAGCGGCCAGCAGTAGATCCAGGAGTGGGGGTGATGTTTTTTGTACATAATGATAAATATTACCCAACTGACTTACTATACAATACCATATAGCGGATAATTTTTCGAAGGGTAAATATTTTTTTAAATTGAACATGCATGCAGCTGTGATTTTGCTTGCTCCAGCCTTCCTGTAAACTACACCTAGGTTTTTATGGGTCAAATTTTTGTGGACCTCGACACTATCAATTTGCACCTTGGAATTATCTCTCCATGCACAGCAAAAACACATATGTTATATGGGTCGTATTTTAGTGTACAGAAATTTGTCAACAGAAATTTATGTCATTTCGTCATTTCTTCATTTCTACATTAAATTTCAAATGATGCATTTTATTTGAGATTATTATAACATATCTGTTTTTACTGTGTGGAGCCGTCATTCACTGCTGTCAGATGCTGGCAGAAGACTTGCACCCGATGCAGAAGGCAAACACAACATCAATATAATTATAGTCTATTGCAAGATGGTGAGTGTGTTCATGTTCTTTTTATGCCAGTGGCAGTAGGGTGAACGCCCAAGCACAGGAAGCCACACAGGAAGCCACACCCACTTTCCACTTTCCTGCGCATGACAGGTGTGGTTACTAAACGTACAACATATAAAACAAAACATGTTAATTATACCTTGTGATTTAGTGTCTAAGTGTCTACAGCTTCTGTCTCTACCAGAATTTGGGTAGAGATTATTCATTGATTGATCCAAAAATTGCGTAGCCGATCGCGGGCCTAGTGCTAGAAAAGAGAAGTAATAACGTCACCAGCTGTGTTACAGTTTTAGAACTGGCAGCCGAAAGTCAGTGTGTTATTGGTTGCCTAAAGCTTTTAATAACCTGTACAATACAAGGCAGAGGGTAGTCTTAAACGAGCATGTTGGCTTTATAATGTTGGCTTTATAAGGCGCGGTTAATGTTTAGATTCACTTCCGCCTGTTGCGGTACAAAAGGCCCGTGCCCTGGGCAGACCTTTGACCCCAGCTCTCGTTTCTTTTCCCACCTTTCAAACCTTTCAAACGATTTAGACAGCTCTAAAACAAGCATGCGTATTTTATACCAGGGTGGGGATACATACATGCACGTGGTTTTTTTTAACACAAGCAAACAAAAAACACAGAACAAGCAAGACTCAAGGTACCACAGAAGACATTGATGTAGATCTACATCTATTCAGCTTCAGGTACGGTACAGCCAGCATCCTCCAGTGCACTTTCTGGAGGAGTTCCAGAAGTTGCTTGCGCTGTTCCCCGATGTCACTCTTGACGAAATAGGTAACACAGGAAAGTAAATATTAGAATGATAATTTCAAATACAATTAAATTACCATCGGCGGGTGTAATACATCCAGTGGTGAAGCTGCTCCCCCTCCAGCGAAGAGAGGTAATTCTAGAGGAATTAATTTCAATAATTATCGTGTGATATGGATGACGATCACTCATCTTTTGCACAGGTGTTTCTCGAGTTCGAGTAAGGACGGTTGGGGGTGAAGCCGGCGGGCCTAAGAAAGACTAACCTGGACTAACCTGTACATATGAATAAAATGAGTGGTACTTTCCTTAGGTCCCGGAGGGTATGATCACGATGATCCTCCAGTCTTGAATGGAGAGGTGAATGGAGAGGGTCCCTGCCAGTACTGCCACCTGTCACCGTGTGTCAGAGCCAGACCACCCAGCTGGCTGATTGGAAGCGCTGCACCTAATTTGGGGAATATGGTGAAAAACTATACAGAAAGTATTGGATGCTTGGGGGTACCCTCTATATATGGCATATAAAGTGACCAAAACCAGTGCACATGACAAGAGGGATGTTGAGAGTAAGTTATAAATGATGCCCACTTTACAGTGCAAGTACGATCAATCAATTGCTATATTTCCAGGAGGTGCGTGAGCAAATCCAGATGGAGTTCCATACTACTCCTTGTTCTAGATACAGCCTCTAGTCGACTACAACCGGCGTTTTTCTTTTTCTCAGAAATTGCGTCCGCTTCCATGAGGCAGATGACCTCTCAGGCTCCACTTTTCTTACCTACGCAATTCTACCATCTTTAAATGACTGCCACAGCAACGCACTGGCAACTTATGAGATGGGCGTGGCTGGTTAACCGGCTGTGACATCGTACACAAACAGTCCCTAGTCCTTTTCTCCAACTTCTCAACTCAGGTAGGCTAGATCTACCATAGCTTTTGCACTTTGAAGTATACACTCTAGTATTTAACACACTCTAGTATTTAACATGCATAGATATTTAACATGCATAGATTTAACATGCATAGATAAATGAACACTGTAATAAGAATTGTGTTCTCTTCTCTTCTCTTCTTGAACTTTTCACATTCCTTGTGTGTATATAAAAAAAAACTGGTATAATGCTGGTGCATGACATATTTGCATTACTCAATGCATTTGTCTGCAGCAGCTGGATGTATCACGATCGAATCCAATCAAACTCTGACAAAGGCACTAGCTCAAAAGTGGGTTTCCAGCGCATTCTGCAAAAAGAAACAAAAAACATGGTCCCTATGTGCGCCCAGCAAAACGCGAGTGCATCTTAATGAAACAGTTTTCTTCTGTTCTTCTGTCCTCCAAGAACCAAACAGAGAACGAAGGATCTTCTATTCACCAGAAAATTATCTCCAGTGGAAGTTCAAAATGTTATACCAGTTTTTAGAGTCTCAAAATGGCTTGTTGTATGTACCAGACAAACAAGAGGTATCCGTTATTGAACGCCGAGGAGTATGCTAAACTAAGGCAGTTTGTACATCTCCCAAGTATTCGTGATAAGGAACCAAGGATGTGCATGCCTGATGGTGGTGGTGGCGGTGGCGGTGGTGTATGTATGCAAGGCAAGGTATATATATTTAAACAGTAGTGTGTGTGTTGTGCTAGCTGAAGTTCAATCAAACATGACCCCTACTCTGCACACGTAAGGCCCGGGTCCAGATTTCAACACCAAAATTTACACTATGTTCATACTGCTGTATTATTTGCAATATACAGTGTATGCTGCATCAAAATGATCCAAAATGATCCAAAATGAAGCTCAATGTTTTCTTTTTCCAAAAAACTAATTAGCTTAATTCAATTATGCTAATTAGTCCCATAAATGGTGATGACGACGTCATGGCACTTTCAGAAAGAGAAGTGCAAATACAGCGTTGAAGATGCCAAGATCAAGCTTCAAAAACAAGGCTAGATGAACATCTCATAGCTAGGTACTAGTATCCTTGATGGGAAGAGTAGGAGTTATTGTATTCTTGAGATACACAAAATAGCCTACCTCTAGAGTGGCTGTCAGAGCTAAAGAAGCTAGCATAGCTAAGAAAGTTTTGGACATTTTTACTTCCCATCAAGGAAACATAATCATAACAACATACTCTATCTTTTGAGGGCCTAAACAGCTACTCTTACCTTGTTTAAGTCCGCCGTATTTGTTGCCAAAGATAATCTATAATAGTTCTAGCAGCTAGCTAAGCAAATACATTGACCTTATGACGTCACATGCAATGAATAACATTAATAAACATTATGAATCTCATTAACACTACATGATCTACATGATCTACATAAAATGTTGGCAATGAATAAAATTAATCTTATCAGTGCCTGACCCAGGCCTTAACTACATTAGTGAACTTCACCTGAAATCCTCTGTACATTATAGGGTATGTTTTCAATCTGTGGATTTGGAAAATAATGCTTGTGTGTTGCTGCTTTACTTATTACGCCTCGAGGCGTAGGGATACGGTAAAGCTGACTGTGTCTGTGTGTGTGTGTGTGTGGCTCAACGGTTGCAATGCGACG
Organism: Halichondria panicea; assembly: GCF_963675165.1. NCBI lineage: Eukaryota > Metazoa > Porifera > Demospongiae > Suberitida > Halichondriidae > Halichondria > Halichondria panicea. The sequence goes on from NC_087387.1 coordinate 3,448,412, forward strand.
AAAGCTAACAGCTTCTATAGGCTTCTAGCTCTTGATTCGTGGATTAGCAAACTAACCGACTCACATTGAAGGCCTCTTCAGAATCTTAGGTTCTATTCAACATAATGAGTTAGCCTTGCCTAGCTTTTTGTTAGCTACAATACTCAGAAAATATCTGTGCAGTAGCCATTTGTGAAATTGATCTCACCCTTTAATTATTCCTATGGATGTAATGCGCATGCGCGCTATCCAAGATCCAGATCCAGATGCTCCTGGCTGGTAAGCCACAAAACACTATCATATAACAATATAGATAACAATAATTATGCATGTACACTGAACTACAGATCCTGGAAGAATCAATTTTTTTCTGTCCTGGTCTGGTAAGCCACATAATGCCACATAATACAATAAATAACAACAATAGATGCATGTAAATAAGTCTTTTCTTCTCAGTGACTTTATATAGTTATATAGATAAACTAACTTTAATAATACTAATATAACACTCTAATACTTTTGAGCGAAAGTAAAAACATGGCGAGAGGCATTATTAGCACAGCGCCAGCTTGAACTACATTAGTCATGTCATGCCGATAGTCATGTCATGCCGAGCTGCAAGCCTCTCTACACTGATCATTAACTCTACACTGATCATTATAATTATAGACTTGGACTTTTGCATGGCATGGATCCTTTTTAACAACTATCATTCTTGGATTCCTGCCTTGTGCTATCACCTGTGCTTTGGAGTCACAGCTACACTTTTGACCTACCTTGGTCTACCTTGACCAAGCCACTCCCTTTTGTCTGATTGGACAGGGGCGGGAGAAAAGGGTACAGCTTCTGGGTACCAAATGGAGCTGGCTTTTGTAGATAGGGCAAAGCGAGGGCAAAGCGCTAGAGGCTCATTGCCCTTGGACAGCAGAGAGCTTATTTCTGTCCTGTTGGACAAGTTGGAGCATTGAGTGTGTATTGATAACAAGTTGTCCGTACTCTGTACACCAATAACATTTATAATCATGTTCGCACTCAGATTGTAACGAAGCGTCACCCTGTAAGCGTCCAGGGTACAAGCCCACGAAGATAAAACTAGAGGATCCTCTTGCAATCAAGTCATTCACGTCAGCACTAAAAGACACCCTTATTGCCGAATCATATTGTCGAGTGAGGTTTTTTTCTAATTATTATAAATTTCTATGATGTTGTTTTTACAGTGTCGAGACACATTCTGGGTGGAGTCTTTCAATCACCAGCTGCTCACATACACTAACATACACTACATTCAACAACCTTGCTATTATGGACTGGGTACTTTATGCTGGCTAATAATGTATGTGTGACTGTACATTCATTCATTTGTTTACTTCATTTGTTTACTTCAGAACGAGAATGTACGTAGAGAGTGTACAAGTGAACGACTGGTTCAGGACATGAGAAGACCGGATCGTAGGACTCTCGTAGGACTCCCGTAAGAGTGCTGGTGGAAAAATCGTTCAACTTTGCCGGAGAAATATGGGAGAATTACGAGCAGCAGAGAAAGTTGACCTCAGGTACTGCGTATAATATATTTTATGTGCAATCTACATAATTTATTTTACACATAATTTATTTTACACATAATTTAATTTTGCTACATGTTTATGTGCAGTGAGTTTGTAGAGGAATCAGATGAGCCAGTAGACCCTCCTCAGAACTCTACAAAATTTTCCAATCCCAGATAACGCCATTTTGGTTAGTCGAAAGTTTATATCCTTCCATCCCGCAAGACGAATGCCTAACCATAAATATCAAGAAATGTTTACCAATAGATGAAAATGAGGACCTAGTAAACGATGGTGTACATGAAGATCTTTATGAAGACATATAAAGTAAGTACGTATCCGTGCAAATTTTGACTAGCCAATCAGCATTTTATAATTGCATTTTACATAATTAAACAATAAAGGAATGTTACTTACTTAGTCTTAGTCACTCAGACGGAAATATGAAAATAGTGCAATTTTTCAAATATCAATAGTAATGCATGAGAATATTCAATGACTATAATTTCACACATTTAGACAGATAAAAGGCTAACTAAGCTATCTGTCCAGTCCTTTCCCTGCAGAAATAGAGCAGTCTAAACACGAGTCAAAATTCGTGCAATAATTGAAAACACACAAATTGAAAACACACATCAATCCTATGTACATTGTACTAATATAGGCACTTGTGAATATTCCCTCCCTCTCTGTATTCCCTCCCTCTCTCTCTGAGCGTACCATACGCCGTGATTACAGTAGCAGGCAACATGGCCAGAAATACAGGTATTTGTAATGCAAATATTTATGTAATGGAGCATGTACACGTTATGTTCTATAGCTTTCAGTTTTAGATGAAGCTGCTCGTGTGCATCCAAAATAATGAGTGGTGGTGGATAAAGACCGATTTAGTTAGCGGTCTTAGAACGTCTGTGTGGTGGAGTGGTGATGTAGACCGTTTGCTCCAGGAAGCGTACGAGAGCCACAAAAAAAGGATTGATTTCCTTTCAGATTTGGGAGGTACCGGGATGGTAAACCTTGCTGAGATAGTGGTGAAAGCGAAATTATCGAAGACATCGATTTTGTGTGTTCTTGTGAGTTGCTAACCTTTTTCTAACATATTTTTCATATTTATTACTTTGTTCAGTTTGAAAGATGTAGCCAAGAAATACGCCGAGAAACAGGCTGAGAAAAAAAGTCCCGAGAAAGTAAGAATTGGAACGTCTCGACCAGGCTCTAACTGTGGATTGTCAGTGTTTAGCAGATAAAGTCATGGATCCCAACTATGATACAGTTGAGGACAACCTGCCTACTGTTCATTTAAAGCTAACGCAATCAAGTATGCTGATGGTGTCGTGAAACTGATGGTGTCGTGAAATATCGACGTACCAAATATCGACGTACTGCTGCCACCCACATACTAGTTGTCATGATCAGTTCCGAACAACGACCATACTCAGGTGAATTAAGGACTGGGTCCTTTAATTATTGCTGATTCAGCTAAAACGAAGCTCCGCCCACGCTTTTTACCAGCAATTGTGCATAAAAATGGATCTCAAACTGCTTAAATCTTTAGCTCTAATTCCGGAGTCCTAAACGCTCCTTGAAGCACTTACTTTTTAGTGTAGTAGTTAGTTCTGCTAGTACCAGGAGTACATGAATAGGAGTAAGTAACTACACAGCCTATACAAACGTGTTGTTATCTCACTGTGTCTTGCCACGTTTCATACACATGTAAACGCCCACAGCCTACAACCACAATCAAAACAGTGTGGTTAATTACATGCATTGTGGCAAGCACACTTTGTAGAATAGGTCCAGGTGGCTAGTTCTTGCACAAAATGAAGAAAACATGAACACAGCAAAGCAAAAAAGCGAATAAAATAATCTAGCATTGGTGAGAAAATTAACTGAAGAAGTAGAGATGTACCCTGAGAGAAAACAGGTTTTTAATATAATCTCTAAGGAACAGGATGATGGCAGCTTGCAGGAAATCAATACAAACAATTGTGTAAAGGCAAAGATGCATACTTAAATTTTCAAATTCAGTGGTACACTTTCCTACGTTACATTACATTGCATCTGGGGTAGGCTCTCAAAAGGCTCACAAGTAATCGAATCAGACAATGAAGAAACTATGAAGAAACTCCTACTTTTAGCCTTGTTACTGCTGTGTCAATCAAGGTTGACGTTGTTTCCTCAGACACACAACTTGCTCAGACACACAACTTGCAATATTCCATTACAGAGATGTAGCAACTTTAGCAGCTTGTCACATCTCTAGTTTAGTTCTCTGTATACACGGTAACCCGGCACCACACACAATGCTAACTGCTTCGCATTGCATCAAACATAGATTAGTTCACCAATTCCGTCTTTTTCTAAGCATTCTCTAGATGATATTAGCTGAGTTTAGCTGAGTAGATCTAGATCTATGCTATATTCTCTAAGTCTTGTATATAGTTTCAGCCTAGCCTAGCCACTTGCACTCTTGTTGACAATTTCTAGTGAGCCTACCATGCCTACCATGCAGCCATGGTCATGTGTACACAAAGTAACCACAGTTTACACTACTACATGTGTTTGTGACGTAGTGAGATAATAACGAATTTATATGGTGTACATAGTAGTTGCTTACTCCTTGCTTACTCCTATTCATGTACTCCTGCTAGTAATATTCGGAAGGAGCCGTGTGCACTACGTAGAGTAAGTTAATAGCTTTTACATGTAAAAAATTAAGCTATCCTTTATATCCTTTAGTTGAAGGGCCTTCCGAATATTACTGTGTGTACTAACTAGCTACTACACTAAAAAGTAAGTGCTTCAAGGAGTAAGTGCTTCAAGGAACTCAGGAATTAGAGCTAAAGATTTAAGCAGTTTGAGATCCATTTTGCTGGTAAAAAGCATAGGCGGAGCTTCGTTTTAGCAATAATTGAAGGAATTCACTTGAGTATGCCCTTCCAGTGCACCCTTGGAGATGAGGTGAAACTAAAGATGAACAAGCACGGGATGAAGGAGTTATATAATTCAGTATTTGTAATTTGTAATTGTATATCCACCGATGGCGAATGGAGCAGCTTGCGTTCTAAAAGTGTCCGTACAACGGCTTGGATTCAAAGCACATGAAGAGTATAAAAAATACTGCTGTACTGAAAAAGAAAGGGAATCAAACTAAAGTTGCAATGTGAACGTTGCCAGGAGAAAGGAGAAGAAACAAGAAATTCGGCGAGTGCATAACTCCAATCTGCCCATGAACACAATCCGCCATGAACATGTACAGCTGAGTGGCCTACTGTTGATAATGATAATGATTTTAGAATCAAAATACAAGTTGGGTAAAGATGAACCGCGAATCACTGAATTCACAATCATCCACCCACACATCCAACACATCCAACACTTGCGACTGTAAGGGAAAACATCACAAACATTGTAAAAAATCATATGATAAAAATTACTGAGCCAGGAAAAGCACAAAACGAACAAAAAATTGAAACAGAAACAGTACATGTGAATGAAGTTGTAACGGATTGGAGTGTAACGGATTGGAGTTATGCACTCGCCGAATTTTCGCTTTCTCGCGGTTTTCTTTTCCTGGATATCCTAGCAACGTTCACATTGCAAATGTTTTTTGAGTTTGATATGACATAGTGTTTAACACAAAACAGCAGACTTTCATAGTGGACCTCTCATGAACATTTAATTTGTGATATGAAGTAGCAACACTCCACATCGGTCCATGATGAAGTCTGGCCCATTTCTGGCCCTGTAGCCATGAGCGATAATCACCAGGACATGTAGGCACCTAAAGAGGTAATAAGCTATACGTGCACTAATAAGCTTACTTCATTCAAATCATTCGCAGCGAAAAAGTTGATAATGTGCTCAATCAATCATCCCCTTCGAGATTGGTAAACGAGATTCTTCAACATGTTTTTATGTTCTTGCCAAATTGTATATTGTACACGACATTCGAGCGCTTGTGCTTCTTCAAACGGACCATGGCCGATGATGCATCGGCCATGTATGCCAAGAAAGCTCTAGAGTAGTCTTGCAATGCTCAGAAAAACTCGAAGTGCACTGACTTCGTCCCCCGGTAGTGCTTGCACTTGCAGAGAGTATGCATATCCAGTATTCTCCGTACAGCAACCACAGCAAAAACTACTACTGACAAATGCGGGTACAGTGTGCGCCCGTATTATTAGATGAAACGGGTCAATAAACGGTATCCCGTGTTTCAATAAACGGGCACCGTGTAATCCCGGATTGGGACCAATTAGACGGGCACACTCAGACTGTACCCGCCAAAGTCCCCGTTTGCTACACGTCTACACCCGTCAACCTACCGTGATGGACCGTGATAGCTACCGTATAAATCACACAAACGAGCTGATAGACTGTCGACCGTTGGCTAGCTACAGCTAGTACTAGTTAATGATGTCATTGTAATTATTTAGAGTTGAGTTCAAAGTTCAATCAAAAATATAATTTATATATACCGTACAGCATGCATCAGCATGCATCAGAAAGAAACAAGACAAGAAACACAAGACAACAGAAACACAAGACAACAGCTAGCTGGACACAAAATGAGTGACTTAAAGGCTACCTAGTGTTGACTTGTATTATTTACCATCATTATGTTCACTTTCAATGACTTGTATGATCATGGTAGCCTGCATGAGAAAAGAAGTATGCCATCACAGAGTTTCAAACTTAGTTCGCTTTTAGCTTACCGGTCGGTAATTTAACAGAATCGACATATCTGAGATCGACATCGATACCTAGACAATAATTACATTGTGAGAAATAGTACCTTTATGATTTAGTAGCAGTTTCCAGGCCTTGAGAACGATCATAAGAACTGACATTGGTTTACGTCTGCAACATTACTGTACTAGTAATACACAAGCACATTATTATATGTTTAAACACTGACATTAATATCTCACCTGAGATTCTATTATGTTTTTTCTTGTGCCTATAATTATTAAATCATCATAATGAGAATTACATACCTGATTCTCCAACGAGTCGTTTTCAACACGTTAATGGGTGCCTGGGTGCCTGTATAGTGAGCAACTTAGTCAATTATGTATTTAATATGTGTAAACATTACCTGTAATGTCCACTGTCATGACACATCATATTTTTGATTCCACGCCCAGTACGCGATTGTCATTGATTGATCACATGAGCATCTACATTTAGAGTGAGAAAATAGATATTTAAACAGACAAAAGAACCCATTTCAATACAATAACACACACACTCTACGTGACACACACAAGGCTAAATTAATATTCACAAACAGTGTACGGGCCACCTGACGAAAGATGATACATCTTGACAGGCTGTTGCCGAAGGTGTTGCCGAAGGATGAAACATCCTGACAGACACAAGGACCCAATACACTTACACACAAGGCTAAATTAATATTCACAAACAGTGTATACATGAACGGCCACCTGACAAAAGATGATACATCTTGACAGGCTGTTGCCGAAGGATGAAATATCCTGACAGACACAAGGACCCAAGGACCCAATACACTTACACACAAGGCTAAATTAATATTCACAAACAGTGTATACATGAACGGGCCACCTGACGAAAGATACATCTTGACAGGCTGTTGCCGAAGGATGAAACATCCTGACAGACACAAGGACCCAATACACTTACACACACACTCTACGTGACACACATACGGCTAAATTAATATTCACAAACAGTGTATACATGGACGGGCCCACCTGACGAAAGATGATACATCTTGACAGGCTGTTGCCGAAGGATGAAACATCCTGACAGACACAAGGGACCCAATACACAAGGGACCCAATACACCCAATACACGTACTTTACACACGTATTTAATATTTCATACGTACTTGTCTTAACACACTTTTTGACTGGTTCATGAACAGATACGTACAGGCTTTCCTTCCATAAAGCTAGAGAACCGGCTCTCTCATGCTCAACGTCAACGTGAAGGCTCTTAAAATCCAAGTCCTCAGCTTCTCCAATCATCCCGCTTAAAATGTGGGTTTCATACTACGCATGCGCAATTACGAGCTCCTCCTCCTAGATCCTCTTCCTACCAGTAAGAATAATATAAAACAGTGCAAGTTTATTATTATTATAACGAGTCGACAGTACAACTCCAGTTGAATATAGCTATCCAGGCAAGTTATGGTCACTCAGGTCTGTATCTGAATAGGGTAATAACTAGATTTGGATATGTGCTGATCGCAAGTGAGGACACAGGACACTAGCAGCTCTAGATCTGGTCCTCTTTGGTTGTGGCTCTAGGCTCTAATCCACTCCTCTAATCCACTCTCGTCTTGATCAACTAGATTTACACCCTGTTTTTTTTTATTAGTATAGCCATTGATGAAGTGGGCACATAATTATATAGTAGCAAAACTCTATAGATATACGGTGTCTCTTTATTGTCCGTCAGCTAATGTGGTCAGACTGCACGGTCTTCATACAGTTGCCTGTCCAGCCCCTTCCCACGGCAACGGTTGTCTACGGTTCCCGTTAAACCACTCCCCCGTGAAAGTCCGTGACCTGTACCGTGTGTGTGACATTAACGATCAACGATCATCCCACAACGATCATCCCGCATTAACGATCATCCGCATTAACGATCATCCCGTAATTCCTGTACTTGTTAGCAGTTTTTGCTGTGAACCGTATTGGAATTCTCTTGGTGAGGAAGGTGGGACTACCCCTAGGTCGCTTCTGACTTGCATTTATCAGGTGGTTGATGACGCGCGTCCAGCCTCTAGACTACTACGATTAGCAAACACTCCATGGAAAAAGCTGCAGCAGTACACACACCGCATGCACACATATACCTCGCTTGCATGCGCATCTCGCTTGCATGCGCATGCGCGACATTTATTTTCAGTATAAAAATTAATAGTGTGCATGCGCAGAGCCAGAACCAAACTTTTAAAGTTTTTGAGAAGGAGGTGGCACTGGTCATTTGGGGTGGGGAGAGAAGACACTAGTTTCTGGTGGAGTAGAATCAATCACGTATTTGGAGATGTGCTACAAGAAGATGTGCTACAAGAAGATGTGCTACAAGAAGAATAAATGTTTTGCAACTGAAAAATGAAGAGTGGGATTCGTTGATATTAAGCGGGAGACTGACAAAAGTGTACTCCGAGCTTTCGTGGAACAAGACTCGGAGAAAACGGTCCTTGTGTGTAGCTTTAGTTGGGATGATAACCCCTATTTGTGAGTTAACCCTTTCCCGGCTTTAATTAAAACGTTTTAATTATAATTATACAGAATAAATACATGTTTTTCATTGAAATCACTCGTAACTATTTCCTACAGGTAGCCCAGACCCCGGGGGTACCATGACATCATCATCGTTACTTAGCAACTGACCACCCCCAATTGTTTACACAAACAATATTATACGAAGGCACAAAGTGACTATAGACACTAAGTAAGTAAGTGTTCTCAATGTTCTCACGGTGACATAGTTCGATCAGGATCTGCCGAAAATTCTCTGCGGGGTCGTATCAACAGACGCCCTTTTCCCGGGAAACGTTCTTCACACGTTTACAAGTGGCTCATGATATCCACTGCTGTACTACTAGCCTAAGCAAACCTATACTGAAGCTATCCTGAAGCTATTAGAATACAGTAGGTTGTACAATTGCTACTCTAGACGGTCCAGCTCCTTCAGGCTCTGCTCTTTATTTTTTAGCTTGAGGTACGTAGCTTCCTACCTAGCTACGATCCCAGTCACTGTCCTCTCACTCTGTCCTCTCACTCTACAAGCATCGATATATTCTATATTCTCACTGTCTCTATTGAAGTCATCATCAAACGGTCACTTTTCTTTCAACGTACTGCACAAAGAGTACCTCGAAGCAAGATGTTGAAAATACCACGTGAAAGTGCGCATGTGCTGGTACCTACAGCGTGCGCATAGCTGCAAATTTTTGAAAAATCTCGGTCCGCTGGACGACATATGTCGTCCAAAGCCGGGAAAGGGTTAAGGGTTAAATACTTTTATGGTTGTGTTTTCATCATAATTGTAATGTCACCTGTAACATGCTTAGTGGCATCGGATGGATCAATAAAGTTCCCAACAATGTGGTTTCCAAGGAGCTGTTGTTAGAGGGATAGCCGAGAAATGTTCCATGGAAGACGTAATTGTTAGACTCAGACAAAGAACAGTTCCTACGCCACACATACGCCACACACATACGCCACACACACAGATTAAGGGTATACTTATAAATTATTTGACGTCCTATAAATGTGTTTATATATGTGACAGGGCCTAGGAAAACAACCCTTATGGAGCAAACTGATAATGTTCAGTACAATTTAGAGCGGATTTTGGTTTTCTTTCATAAGAAGTTCTCCTCTAACTAAAAAAAAAATGTTTGTATAGTCGTTACAAGGCCAAGGCAGCCATTAGTTTCTCAAAACGGTAGGTCAATACTGTCCTCCTTTCACCCGAAAATATTTTGGGATAGGAATTAGGTTGTAATATTGTAAGCTTAATTTAATTAAGCAGTTTGCTCCATAAGGGTTGTTTCCTAGGCCCTAGGCCCTGTCACATATAGTTAATTTTATTTAATTATGTGTATGAATGCAATATTAACTGATTTACACTATCACCTCTCATGTGATCTCTGTTATGTTTGTTCTACTTACGTTTGTCTTGTGCTCTTGTGCAATCTACATGTATCAGTGGAATCAAGGGCGAAGAGGGCATGCAACTACTATCTATCAGGGGCGGGGTCTTATATCTAGTAAAGAATGCAATCTAGTAAAGAATGCATTGCACGTACACCGTTTTTGTGCGTGCACGGTGAAGATGTGGAGGTGAAGCATTCGTACAGTTACTAAGAGAAGAGGGCATGCAACTCACAATGTAAACTGTGTATGCGTCAAAAATTGATGAGTCAGCAGGATATGCTATATTTAGCCAACCGCCCACTAGAGGAGGTTGGTCACGATTAATTAAGATTCACGTGACATTATGTTTTCTATGTAAAAACTCCAAACCCATCCAAACTTTTTATCTACTTTCTTCGATTAGCTCTCTTGTATAACATCTCCTGTTAGTTTACTCCTGTTAGTTTATGAGTCGTAGTGCTACATCAAGAAGAAACCAAGGACAACTCAAAGTTTGTGGTTTCTGGCTACGCACTTTCTAGTGTCACTAGCATTGTTAGCATCATTTACTACTACTAGTATAGAGAGCTACAATCATCTGCAGTATGTTAGCTTAGCTAGAATAGCTACTTTCTCTGTAAGTTTTCCACAATGTAGCTCATGTTCCACACAAACTGAACAAACTGAACTGCATGGAATAATGCACTCGATACAAGTTAGAGGTTTATCGTCACTACTCTTCTCTCGTTATTGTGCTGAGCAGTTCGAGTGTACTGAGTGTACTGTGCCTGACGACTTTCTACTCTATGCTGCACGAGCAATGAGCCAACTGAGTGTATCGAACACTCTTGCCAAAGGTTTTGGTTGCATGAGAGCTGACAGATCTGATTCCTTGTTTCCAACAAATAGGATGCCAATGGGACTGCTGGAGTTTATGGCAAATTTCTTTGTATCAAGCGAGTCACGGAAAGTAAGTGATGCTTAAAGTTTGAGTACTGTCTAAAATGCTACAGGTCCCATCATGTCCGGGTGATTATAGACAGTGGCTTCAAAGCCCAATGTGGAGTGTAGCTCACCTTCCCTGGATGAGGTATAACTTATGTAATATCAGGACTGCATGTATATATATACGGTTCAGTAGAGTAATCTCGCTTGTGCACTTCATACTTTTTGCTGTAGAATGTACTGTGGGATACAAGTGACATCAGGTTTGTTACTAAAACTACATGACCTTAATTCTACTATCACACTCTTGTTTTTAGACAATAGTTTTAGATGAAGCTGCTAAGTCACACCCCAATTCTTGGTGGTGGGTCAAGGCCGTGATTTGGTGAAAGGTCTTGGGGAGTCAGTGAGAGTGGAGATGTTGATCTCAATGATGGTGCACTTGCCAAGTTGCGTGAGGTATTGGCCTGCACGATCTATCAGTGACATTTCTTTTCTCACTCAGTGTAAGTGATTTAATAACATGATAAATAAAAGTACCCAACATTTGACATTTGCGATATATTTGCAATTATGCAGGTCTTCACACAATAGGTCTTCACACAATGGACAAAGATTATTCTGAGCACCAAAAACATGGCAAGTCAACAGAATCGGTCATGTCTTGGGACACTCTGAGTGATCTGATTGAGTGAGGCAAGGTTGACTGAAACGACCAAGGATAGGGTACCAAGGATAGGCTACTTGACGAAGCATATGATCGAGTCGTGGCTGGCCAACTCAATTCTCTGCGGGAAAAGCTTACATCATTTGCAAAGGGCACAGCTGCCACTCATGTCCTGATAGTGCTGATAGTGATGATTTCTCCCGAAGAAAGAAGCAGAAGCAGGAAACCCTATGCTCTGCCAGTGCAATGCATTCCTTACGTAAGATCTGGAAGTGCGTGCCATAGCCGACAAAGTGATCACTGACAAAGGAATGAAAGTTGCTGGTTAGCATTTTTTTATAATTATTATACATGTATGATATCATTTTTCATTTCAAGATGTGTATGTTCCTCACAGGATTTACCACCAATGGAGAGTGCGCCTCAAAGGTAGACAGAGGGCGTGTACGAGCTAAATATGCACGGATGGGGAAGAAAAGAATGCTAGGAATGCTAACACCAACATATGAGTGGCATATGAGTGGCAGTTTAGTAATTTAGATGCTACACTGTTTATCATGTATCTCATTCACAGGTCAGGCAGATGGAACTATTTGTGTTTGGGTTGAAGAAGGCTGCTCACCTAGAGATGTGATTGAAAGGCTACGACCGAGGACTGTTCCTACAGGTTACAGGTAAAGCTACTATAAATTATGTGTAAATGTAAATGTACCTGTTACATACCACGCTATTTATTAATTGTTGAAAATTACCAGTATGTTAGGGAAAGAAGATGATGCTGATAAGCTGCGTTCCATCTTAGCGCAGCTGGAGTATACCCATGAAGTCCAGCAGTGGGTGTGTAAAGGAGTGCCATTTGACACCCACCTGTATGTACCAGAGATCCACCCCATGACTAAAGTAGGATTCTGTGAACGTGAACGTGAAGAAACAATATGAGCCCTAATGTACTCACTCATTTACGTCAAATACTACATACTTGTGTTATACATACTATGTGTTAATCATAATTATTACCTGCATACTATCATAGCGAATTGGAAACAATGTACGATTGGGAGATTCAGACGACGTTGAGCTGCCTTGGAAGATCTGAGGACAGGGATAACATATCCCGCCGTTAATTGGAGTTCACAAGCAATCAGTTGAAGATGTGGAGCGTTTTTTTGGCGCAGGTGTTACCATGCAGAAGCCAATTGGAGACGTGCCATGACGTGCCATTGATGAACGTGGCTTGAGCAGCGGCAACAATTCAGGAATTTTATTTATTCTGGATGATTGGATGCCCTGGCACGCGGAAAATGAGGTTAAGGACTTTAGCCAATACTATACTACAATAGACTTTGTGGTTTTGTACTTGATTCTTCTCACCAGGGACGGCTAACACGAGAGTGTTTAGTAGCTCTGGTTGCTGATATTGAGTCGAGAAACTGGCGGCAGATATTTAATGCCAACAATGGTATTGCACCAGAGCATCCTCGCTCTTCTACCACCGACGATGTTGAATGCTTCTTCAGTGTGCTGAGAAGTAAAGATTTCTCTCCTGTGTACATGTACCTGACTGTTTGAATGTAATGTTTTTTTTGTTTCAGGTGTGTATGTACAAGAACCTGACTGTTTTTCTTTTGTTTCAGGTCTTGTACGGATGGAGGAAAGTATGTGATGGAGGAAAGTATGTGAGGAGCGCATGGACCCAGATCTGCCCTTTTATTATCACACATCCCATGGTCGCTTTTATGAAGACAATATGCCCGACTTCAACCAGGTACCAACCACAGTTAGACAGCCACAACAGTTAGACAGCCACAAAGACCACCAAGAAGAGAACTACTTGGCGACGTGGTGCTCGCTCAATTAGAGCATATCCACGGAGTAGATTTCCCACCAACATCCACTGATGATGTACTGTATGAACACGGGTATGCATCACAACCTTGTGTATTTGATTATTACCTTGGTGATTAACAGTTTGCTGAAGAACTCAAAAATATTTTACATGTATCTGCTTTAATTAATATAATAACATTGTTAATGAGTACTACATCGTACAACACTCAATGGCCATTGACCGCTTTTAGTGAGTTTAATTCCAGCATGGTCCAGATCGACTAAAATGTATAATGTATTTCACCCACTCAAATTTAACAGTCACGATTTTCTTTCTTTGAATCATGTACAGCATCTAGAGCCTCACGTACAACATCCATTTATTATTTACTTTACATTCAAATGCGATAGCATGTGCATGGTTGGTTCAGGTGACAGTCGGACTTCCACTTCTTTCTTGTCTTTAAGCCACCAAACGTAGGGTTTCCTGGAGGCTTGGGTCTCGCGTCACCCCAATACACTTGAAAATAACTGAATGACATAGTTCTGGGTCTGTGCTGTCTCCTTGATCTTCATCATCATCATCTTCTTCAAAGGAATGTTCGTTGAACTCAACACTTCTCGTCTCGTTTCTTCTGTTTCTGAGTTATGAGAACTAGGTGTATCATACTGATGTCGTGAACCTTGTAACTGGTGCCGCCTTTTCTGCTTCTTGCACCTGCAATACAATAATATTTTAATAGACTATTATTTTAGTAATTAAATCGAACTTGCCTAAATACAAAAAGCGTTTTCACATCCCTTTTCCACTGTTACCAGGTAAGGAGTAGAGATTGTATCTAGTACAGAACAGTACAGAACAGTCACGGATGAAGCCAATAAATTTGTATCAATCCATTCTCATCAGTGAACTGGTAATTTTGTAAGGAAATGTTGTACCAACAAACAGTACCAACAAACAACAAAATGGGGATATCCTCATCTTCACGGGGTCACTTTGAGTGCAAGTGGCCATGATGGCAAATAATTATGGTAGAATGTACCCACGTGGCAAGGAATGTGTGGAATGCAATTTTAATTATAATCGTGACGAACCTCCTCTGGTTATTCCCTTTGAAAATCCCCACAACTGAGTAGCATTTTAAGAGACTGTGTGGGCACTCTGAAACATTACACTGGTAATGACGAGGAAATGGCCAGTTTTAATAAACTGATCGATTGCCGAGAGGAGAACTAGTATCAGTTCAACTATCTAGACGTGCATCTTTTCCTGTTCTATCATCAAAGCTGTTCTATCATCAAAGCTGTTCTATCATCAAAGCCAACCTTGTACCAGTGCTACTTCAGTCCAAGTGCTACTTCAGTCCAAAAAATTATCGCTGAACATTAATTCATACTCATAACTCACTCAACATTCTCATACTCATTGATCGATGAACATTATCGATCGTGCATAACTATAATAATAACTATAATAATTATACATGTACACATGCATTGATATGTATATTGTTGTCCTATATTGTGCTCCGACATCGTGAACAAACTTTGCTCCAGGGCCCGTTCTTGCAAATCTTGACTCCACAACCTCCACAATACATTTGCTACGACTCCAATGTGTTATAAACATCCATTCCAATTCCACAGAAATAATCTTCTTACTATCAGCCAACACATCCACTGACCACATCCACTGACCATTCACTGACCATTTACAGTCTACTAAACACTTAAAATAATGCAATGGCTCAAAAACATTATCCGGTTCTGGTTTTATCCTGAATTCAATTGTAACACCTCTTTGCTTGTTCAAGGAACTAATGTTTCCTCTTCTCTTGATACTGCTCTTCTTTGATACTGCTCTTCTTTACTGGTTCCTATACACTTGGAGTGAATCATCATCATCATCATCATCATTATCCGATATATAAGTTTCTGGTATCATAGTAACATCCTCATTGGGTGTAGTCGAATGTTGATCTAGTACTTCCCACTTCCAAATTCTTAATCAGCTTGGATTTCAGCTTCTCCTCAAGTGGTGCTGGTATGCTCAATGCATTGAGAGGTGAGGTGCAGACTTAAAGCTGAGCCTTGAGATGACACACATACTGCATGTGACCTCCATGTTTCTCAGAGTGATCTCAGACGGAGAGTGTATGGTGGTGAAGTGCGGCTTTGAGATACTCTTAAGCGCTCGCATGTGTAAACAAAGAGGGCATTCGAAAATATCGTATGACTGTTGCTTGCTGACAGAAGGTGGGAGGAGCGATCGTGTGGACGTACTGGATGCATGACGTACTGGATGCATGACAGCTTTTTGCTGGCCTGCCAGGTGCATAAAGTTGCTTGGCCTCCCACCAATACTACAACTAGAACAAACTAGGCAGTTGTCCTCGCTGTGAGCAGACCACGATGCAATCACCTTTCTGGGTGGGGTTGGGGTTGTATTGTCTTCCGTATATTGTTACTGTGGATGAGTTATTTCCACATCTTCACTGACGTCTATGCCGAACACCTTTAGGACTTTCTCTCTGATGCTCGGCCTGCTTGATGCACATGACTGCTTGCATGTGATTTAAATGAATAACTGAGCAGTTGCCATGGTTATGAGTATTGCACAAGACAGGAAATTTACAGATAGACACCCACTTACTTTTCCAATTCTAATCACAAAACAGCGGTGTGTATACAATAACTGTCCTATTAAAACGGAAGTAAACCGAGATTGTGTAGAATGATGGTATGCAGGCGGCATTAGTATTCAGAACATAATTATAGCTAGATGTATAATAGATGTACTCAGGTAGGTTAAGGCAGCTTTTTAGCAAAAACAGCAGATGAAGTGTGATGAAGTGTACTTATACAACTCAGATTTATTGTATAATAATTATCTTGACCATTAATTTCATAGTGACCAAAAATAATAACATTTTAGAAATGCAGCCTCCAATACTACTAAGCTATTGGTGAGAGTAACTTAATTGATAAAATGCTGAGAAAATGAATCATTCATAATTATGCATACTGTACAAATTACATGACAAATGAAAGCAGCTAATGCAGATTGATTTTTTCATATATCATGAACCACACATTCACCTTAACACCATCATCGTTACCTAGCAACTGACCACCCTTATAATTATGTACACAAACAATATGCACAAAGTGACTATATATGTATTCTCACGGATCAGCAGAAACTTGTCACATCAGCAGACGTTGAAAATTAGTGCATGTATCATTGCGTTTTTGCAGCCTCTGTAATTCTGCAATTCTCCAATATACGCGATGACGATGGTTTTTTTTCTCAGAGAGGACAATAAGTGTTGGGCCACCCCAGTGCACTTCAGCCGTGCTGTATATCGTGTTTAGACGTTTCCCACAAAAATTAACCATTCAGAACCCAAATTGGAAACTATAAAATAAATGTGCTCTTAAATGTGTGCTCTTAAATGTGCTCTTAAATGTGCTCTCTATATTAAACATCTCTCTATTAAACATAAGAGCTTATTACATACCGATATGTAGTGAGCAGCAAGTATCAAATTTTAAGCGCAATTTAAACGCAATAAAGTGTAATGGTGATGCATTGTACGCACATTGAAGATTCGGGAAACAAATTTGCAAAAATTAAATGATGTTGCTCGGTTTTGTTGCGACCCTTTTGAAAGTTGTGTTTTGACCATTGATCCAACGTTTAATTTAGGTCAACGTTTAATTTAGGTGGATGTTACGTGCCTGCCACGTCACATTGTATGTTGTTGTGGTATCGAGTGTAGCGACTATACTTACGTGTTCAAGGGCACAGTACACTTATTTATTCCTTATATACAACACTTATACAGATGGTTGAGAATCTCAGGGAACATGTAGCCAAATGCCAAAACTCCCATACTCCACCACAGTAAGCTAACTTGCATTAAAATGCTATAACACTATACGTTGCTGCTATACATACCCTTAATTTTGAATATGTTCTTATTGGCTATCTTAGTTGGCTATCTTAGAAAAATGCATAAAGTAATAGTCAAGTGCCATCTGACAGGTGTGTGCATGCGCGATACCTAGCTACCAATTCCATAGGACCCAGGTTGCTCAGAAAGCCCCTATATATATACACGTATATACCTCTTTTGTTGCAGTGACAGTGAAACAGAGTTTAACAGGGAATTTCCGTCATTCTTATCGAGAGTCCGAAGGGTAAGAATGGCATGCACGCAGACATTATTTTTGTGCAGGGATAAAGCTGGAAGTGAAGAGACATCAAGTCATCCCTATAGCTAATATATAATAGAATGCTAGCTATTAGTACGTAGCTGTAAGAGAGGCGGAAAAAAGCTGCACCGTGATTATTCATTATACATACAATCATTATCATTGATAGGAGCTATCTTTCCTTGATGAATGAGTCCTCAAAGTGACCTATCAGAGGATGATACTGACTTACAGGCAGCAATATCTGCAAGCCTTGCGCCCCCCGAAGTGGAAACGACAATGACATACCCTAAGTAAGACAATTTGGTGATCATTAAAGGTATATGCATGCATATTATTAGTACAGGTCTGACATTAAAGCAATCTTGAAGGACCACTGTGCTTCAAGCATTTCGTTAGAGGATTATTGCAGGATTATGGTACGAAGAACCCATATCTGGGAAGATTCACTGAGGATGTTCTGCAAGATTGACATGAAGAAAACGCTCCGAGTCACTTTTATGGGGGAGGCTGGTATAAATTCCTAAAATGCTGTGTGCCCAAGACTACCATAGTTTTATTATGTACAGGTGTAGGCCCGTGTAGGGAGTACCTACGATTGCTGATGTCAGAAATGAGCAAACAGGGTCATCTATTCATGCAAAGTTCCAATGCATAATGCCTTGGCACTGACCAAGGGAGATTTCTACAAAATTGGTACCTTTATTGTCTTGTCCATCACACAAGGAGGCCCAGGGCCAACGTGGTTTGCGGGTAGTGTTGTAGACTATCTTTTTGGTGGAACTGAAGCTGTGAAAGGTTGTGCTGCTGATGTCCCTGATTATGACGTCCGTGAGAAACTGCTTGAGGTATAAAGGTTACAATTAATTTCCATGCTGCTGATTTGATATCGTTTGTAATTGGTATATACGTACATATGAGTGATGCTGATCTGTGCAACAATAATTTATGCTATCCTGCATGGAGACATACTTAACCCCTCGACGGAGGAGGAATTAAGGGATGAAAAGTTCTCCTTTAGGTTTGATTGTGGAGTTTTCCAACCAACGTCTCAACTGAAATTGAGAGACAAGGAGCATATTATTGCTAGCATATCTATGCATTTCTGTGTCTATTCCTGTAAAGTTGAGCTTGATGAAATGAGGCGAGGTCTACTCTCCCTCAACTTTATAGGCGCCATGAATGGCCCTTCAAGTTCAATGCAGAGGCCCAAACGCTTACTGCCGAAGAAGTGGAGAAGCTTCTGTTCAGTCCCCAAGGCTCAAACAAAAGGAGCAAGGAGGAGCAAGTGATGATGCACTTTTTGGAATTCCTTCAGGATTTGGAAGGTGAATATTATGCAAAATAACTTGTATCCAGTATTATTACCATTATAGAATAGATGGGAATGGAAAAGTAACTGTGGTGAACAACAGTGAACCGGAAAATCTTCCTCTTATTCTAGAAGATGTCACCACAGGAGCTGCTGGTGTCCCTCCACTAGGGTTTGAGGAAGAGTCTTCAATGCTGAAGATGAGGCTAAATCGAAGATGAGGCTAAATCAGATTTACCTACATCTAGCACGTGCACGTGCACAAACACATTGTTCATTCCAACAACCAACCACAATGACTGTGAAAAATTTAAATACAAATTTGCTCAGGGTATTCTCAGGTGAATTAAGGACTGGGTCCTTTAATTATTGCTGATTCAGCTAAAACGAAGCTCCGCCCACGCTTTTTACCAGCAATTGTGCATAAAAATGGATCTCAAACTGCTTAAATCTTTAGCTCTAATTCCGGAGTCCTAAACGCTCCTTGAAGCACTTACTTTTTAGTGTAGTAGTTAGTTCTAAGGCTAGTACACACAGTAATATACGGAAGGAGCCGTCTGCACTACGTAGAGTAAGTTATTAGCTTTTACATGTAAAAAATTAAGCTAGAAAACTATGTTTTATAGAATATCTCACCTTTAGTTGAAGGAACAGCTCCTTCCGAATATTACTGTGTGTACTAGCCTTAGAACTAGCTACTACACTAAAAAGTAAGTGCTTCAAGGAGCGTTTAGGACTCCGGAATTAGAGCTAAAGATTTAAGCAGTTTGAGATCCATTTTTATGCACAATTGCTGGTAAAAAGCGTGGGCGGAGCTTCGTTTTAGCTGAATCAGCAATAATTGAAGGACCCAGTCCTTAATTCACTTGAGATTACCTGTGCAGTAGGTTTCGGCCAAGTTTAAATTTTTTTTTTCCATTTTTCTTCCATGCTATTATATATATATTATATATATATACTCTGCCATCTTATTCTCATTGTTATTATTTTATTCACCTCTGATTGAATTGTCGTACATTGATGATTGCCATAATAATTATAAGAACAAATTAAAGTGCACGGAGAAAATCTTTGGATCACAAGTTGACGGACTCAATAATTATAAATTATACCCGTGATCTACTTCACTCTGAAAAGGCATGCACAAATGTTCTAACAAGAACATATGTTTTACCAAAGTTATCAAGGGTTATAGTGTCTGGATCAATTACAGTTTCCAACACATCAGCTAAGTAAGGTGGTAATGGATGGGTTGGCAACCGTTACTTGCGCTGGATCAGAGTAAGAAATTGGCCCAGACCAATCAATCCAAGATATACAGTAAGGTATGAATGCATTGTATAATTTAACCTACATTACTCAGTGGCTCCAATACACTCTGTAGTTCCGCACTAGTGCACATTCCAAGAACCCAAGAACCCACAGCTGATACGGAGTTTTTCCTCTTTCACTACTAAGAGGATGATTTTTCCATGAGTTACTGAACTGCCGTAACTGCAAGGACAGCACAGAATAGTGAAGAGAAAAAATATCTCTGTCATCACACGCATCTAGCAGACCACCATCCTCAAGCCCAGTGAAAAGATGATAGAAAGGAGCTACACAACCCAAAGTCTCTCAATCCTTTGGTTGTGTACACTGCGACCTGTTCCTGTCCTCTCTCAGGGTGGTTGAGCATATACCTCGAAATACTCACATTTTCTCCACCCTTATCGCTTCTAGCTCTTGATGGTAGCCCAAATGTTTCAACACCAGCAAGAAAGGACCCCAGTACTGTTTCAGCTCTGTTGTTGACTGCAGCATGCAGATATACTATGAGCCTTGAATAGCCATCTATCCCACCGTGGATGACTATTTTCCAGTGGATAAGCTTGTGGATGGATACCACATGCCAAAGACTATTTGAACCAGGTACAGAATATCGCCATCGAGGGTCAACACGTGCTAGGCTGTCCCTTGCTCTTTGTCTGGGTATTCTTATTCCCTGTGATCTTAAGTGGCCAACAAGCATTCTGTGAAATGTCGCTTACGTGAAATGTCGCTTACAACAGAATGTAGATAACTGGTGAACCCAAACTCTTGTATTCGCCGATAAACAGTTTTGGCTGAACACTGTAGCACCGAGAAATGGCTATGTAATAGCTGAAGAACTTGTTCTTCAGTGATCCCTCTGGTAGTCCTTGATCACATTTTGTAGTGAATGACTAATGTCTGTTACTAATGTAAATGTATGTAGTGAATGACTAATGTCTGTTACTAATGTAAATGTATGTAGTGAATGACTAATGTCTGTTACTAATGTAAATGTATGTAGTGAATGACTAATGTTACTAATGTAACCTAATGTAACACTAGTCATTACATGCTGCAATGCCATACTATGTAAGGTAACAACTCTTTCCAGTTCCACACAGTATGACATAGAGACTCACATGCCACAACCAAACCATCCAATAAACCTCCAGCAGTGCTATACAGAGGTCTATGTGACTGCTCACAAGCCATGATAATTAATTTTCACACGATTTCTCTACTCCATATAGTACACAGTACACAGTACAAAGGCCGGTACAAAAGTCAAGGTATCAAGGCTGAGCGAGTCTCCTGAACGTACAGTACGTGTGCTGGCTGAGCGTGTCTCCAGAGCTTGTCTTCTCAGCGCGTTGCCTGAGCGCGTTGCCTGAGCGCGTCTTCTGAGCGTGTGTTGCCTGAGCGCGTTTCCTGAGAGCGTTGCCTGAACGCGTCTTCTGAACGTGTGTTGCCTCAGCACGTTGCCTGAGCGCGTCTTCTGAGTGTGTGTTGCCTGAGCGTGTTGCCTGAGTCTAACCGTGTGTTGACATGAGTTTATATTCCCTTATTTTTGACCCAAATGGCCCTCCATATGCCTGTGTCGTCAGTTAAATCACACTTTTAAGTCACACTTCCCATCTCCACCTCAACCATCTCCACCTCAACCTCCTACATAGAAGAAGATGATTGGAAATGTACTGAGTATATAATTTTTTTATTTTACTGCTCGCAGAAAAACAGCAGAAAAACAACACAAAAACAACACTCTCCAACCTCACTCTTGTTTGAGTCATGGGAGGGGTGGTAACTGGTTCAACTTAAACTGTACAGAGCTCATACTCTGTTTTCGCCAATGAGAACTATGAATGCCAGTACTATGCCAGTACCAGTAGTGAGAAGTTCATTCGGAACATGACCATCGCAGGACAGGACCATCGCGACGGGGATTGGTTGAATACAAAGGAGCGGATATTTTAGGTGGGAGGCACACAAAATTACTGATGTCTGATCCAATGTCTGATCCAATTAGACAATAAAAATTGCCTAGAAGTTCTAGGAAATCGGATTCTCGTGCGGTCTACAAATTTTAATTGATCCATTTCATCATCCTCAGTCATTTGACGGGATATCAACCTCATAATCACACACACAAAACACAGAATGACACAAGTAGGCCTCAGCAAAGTCTCGTGGATGCACTGCAGTCCTACATTCCGGTAAGCCAGTAAAATTTCGTGCTTGCCCACGAATATTTTACCCCACGAAAATTACCCACTATATATACGGTAGTAAAATGAAACCAACTGGTTACTGTTGGGCAATTTACTAATCAACTCCAGCACATCGAGAAACTTCTTCATCACACATCCAAGCAGCGGGAAATGATACTGTCATGGAACTCACACATAAAGTGATAACATAATTATAACTCTGCAATAATGTACAATGTTCAGTGCTGGTGTCTGGAAACTTATGTTGAACTTTTACCCCTCCTGGGAATTGGAAGGCAATTTTTTCTGTCCCCATCACATTCGAAAAGAAATTCACCGACCCTCTATACATAGCAAAAGAAACTGTGACTAGCATGTAATAGGGGTGTGGGGGGTGTGGTCAACAAACATGGGAGTGGCCAAACATTTTGTGGCATGCGTAAACCCATTATGAAACCCTGTTGGCCTATACCTATAGCTAAATTATGAATTCATAATGTTTTTGTAATTTCTTTGTTTCTTCCTTTTTTCTGACCTGGAATTGAAGCACACATGCATGTATTATCAATGGGCAAAACACTGTACACACTACCACGCAGCCATGAAGTATATGTAAACGAAAAAAAGACTTGACAATTAATTTTAGTCAACTTACTTTTTCTCGGTCCGCCTGCAGTGATTCGTTGTACGCGCAAGTATGATGGATCTTCTTTGTTCTCGTCCGCACACCAGACAATTCACCCACGAGGGTATAGTTCTCACTAAGAGCCATAGGCACACCAGACGAATAGGCACACCAGACGATTCACACACGAGAGTAGGGTTCTCGCCACAGACGATTCACCCCACGTGGGTATAGGGTTCTCACTACTAAGAGCCATAGGCACACCAGATGATACACCCTCAATTGAGTCGTCCACGTCGTCCAATGTGGATTCATCCTATTTTAAACACAATCGTTATGCATGCATGAACACTATAATATATATATCATATAAATGACATATGCTACACACCTCTAGTGTATACATTACTTACAGATAAGATATACACACTGCCCTGACCAGCCAGGTCAAACAAGCCAGTGCCCCCAGCCTACACCTTCTCTATACACAAATCTGAAAAGCCATCCAAAATTGTACTTCTGACATCTTCGAATAACAAGCTTCAAAATCCTCCCCTCGCGTCCTCCCGTCCTCCCCTCGCGTTGGTACAAAGATTGTCATTTTGGCCAACAAAACGATGTTAAACATTCGAGGTTTTATCCTGGTGTTTGTAGACTTTTTCTTTTTTTGTTGATCTGCTACCGCGGTAGGGTCAAACTTCCTTCCTCTTCTTGGAGTTCCCATAGAATGCTGGAAAGTTCTTCTTCAGAGCTACAGCATTTTTCTCAGACGGTACTTTCCCTACCCTCACACAGTAACCTTACTTATCTCAGCCCGTACCTGCAATACAGTCAATCTAAATTGTCAACTAGTCTTGTAATTTATCGCACATAGGGCCCACGTTTATCTAGCATAGAACATTTTGAAGCTCATGTTTTCATAACTGTAGCAAATAATTATAGTGATCAGAATACATGAAATTTCCAAATTAACGGATGCCATTGAGGAAGATACTTTTGTACATGTACTGTGGCCAGAAGGGAAGCTGCTAGCTAGAATAGTTTTTTATCGACTTACAGTACGTTAGTCTTGTTAAGCTCACTCCTTTTATTTGCAGTGGCCATTGTATTGAGCGAGGTTTCATTCAGCTAGATTGTGCATGCATGCGCAATATTGACAGCCCCTCCTCTTACTTGTCGAGCAAAAAAACTAAACCAGACTGGAGGCATGCTGAAAAATTTGAAAACAGGTAGTGGTACTACAGATATATACGCACTGTGCAAAGTATACGTGGTCCTGCATGCATGGAGTACCTGCATGCATGGAGTAGGTCAGCTAACTAACTGGCTAGGCAGCAGGAGCTATAATTCTATAGCTTTATAGCTTTTTACCGTAGCTACCGTAGCAACCCTGTTCCATTGTTCCTGGTACCCAAAGCTGCTACTATTAGAATAGTCTCGCACAGCCAGCCCCGGATGTTTTCTATTTGAACGCTAGGTCGGTTTCCTATGTAGAAGTTGTGTCAACACGCCCAAAGATTTCTTGGCTTGTTACCCGCTGCGGTCAATTGGAGGCAAAAAGAAGGAAAAGCAGAGAGTTCATAGGGTTCAAAGGTTACTTTATCCTGCAGCCGAGTTACAGTCTATAGAAGAGAGACATTTGTGACTGAAATAATAATTATGAGGTTAGGGTTTAGGAGCAAGCAGGTTTTGAAAGCTTACACTTGCACAACAAGTTATTAGTTTTGTGTTAAACCTTTAACCGTCGGATTCTTAATTAACAGTGAAGTGAAACGTCTGTAAGTTCTCTAAAATACCCATATAAAATGGTGCAACATGTGTTGCCGTAACAACCACGGTTATTACGCTCACCCATTTTTATAATTTTAAATGCTCGGCCAGCGGTGAGATAAAATCCCAAAAAAATTTTTTAGCTTGACAACCTAGCCATAGCTAGCTAGCTATAAACTTCGTGCGGTAAGCTAGCTATAAACTTCGTGCGGTAAGATGCTAATGAAATTTTAACATAGCAACGTGGCTTGGAAATTTCTAGACTAAATTGCACGTGATTCTACAGCTCTTCCTCTATACAGGGATGTGCGTAGTCGAGCTACTTCCTAAGTATCGCAGAATCACTATTGCGGGCCACAATCGTGGCCCGTGGCGGTTAAAGGGTTAAACACCTTTGTAAAACCTGTGCTTACCTGGATTCTCTAGCACTGCATTTACAGCATGGGTAGCAATGTACATTTATTTGCAGAGCTACCACACTGTGGTCATCAACCATGAATAATATTATTTGTCTACACCCACTCAATGCTCCTTTCTTTGCTCCTTTCTTCAGAGCAAACTGGTACAGATCCTGGATGAAGAAAATTAATGCTCTTTTACATACACTCACTATTGATTGACCCCATGAGTACAATGTTCTTACTTTTACAGTGCTGGTACTTTTACATACCCCTCCTGGGAATTGGGAAGGTGGGAAGGCTATTTTTTGAAAAAAAGGATGTCACCGACCCTCTATACATAGCAAAGAAATTATTATCATTACTTGGCTGTGACTAGCATGTAATTGGGAGTGGCCAAACATTTTGTGGCGTGCGTAAACCTCCCCCCCCCCCATTTATACCCTTTGTTCTCTGACCTGGAATTGAAGCACACATGCATGTATTATCAATGGGCAAAACACTGGGAAAACAGAATTGCCTACGCATAGCGTGCGTTCCATGCCTGAGTTATGTGCATTGGAAACTCGAAGTTGTAAAACAGTAGTATTGAGCACTCAAAGATTGCTAAATTGGGAAAAGTAAGGTAATGGTGGCTGCTTAGACAAAGCGGATTCAGAGCATCAAGAGCTAGTAGAAAGACTGTAGATAACTATAACCCAAGAAAAAAAATAATGAGATTATACACTGCAGTCTATAAATCTGGCTATTGCTATATCTGCTCTGTTTTCCTACCACGCAGCCACGCAGCCATGAAGTATATATATATATACATGTAAACGATCAACTTACTTTTTCTCGGTCCGCCTGCAGTGATTCGTTGTACGTACGTATGATGGATCTTCTTTGTTCTAGAGTTTCATTGTTCTCGTCCACATGGGTAGGGTTCTCACTAAGAGCACACCAGACAATTCACCCACGAGGCTCACTAAGGGCCATAGGCACACCAGACGATTCACACACGAGAGTAGGGTTCTCGCCACAGGCACACCAGACGATTCACCCTCAATTGAGTCGTCCAATTCCTATTTTAAACACAATCCTATTTTAAACAATTATGCATGCATGAACACACCTCTAGTGTATCTTACAGATAAGATGCCCTGACCAGCCAAGCCAGTGCTACACCTTCTCTATACACAAAATCCAAAATTGTACTTCTGACATCTTCAGAAGACATATTTCTGCGAAAAACTCCAGGCCTTGCACAACCCCTTGATAGGAAGCTACCCATGCGATAAGTTTTATTTGACAACGAAGGTGTTTAACACAAAACTAATAACTTGTTGTGTGAAGACTATCCATGCTAGCTGTGGCATCTAGGTGAGTAGATTCACCTGTTACAAACAAACCAACCAACCGTGGCCGCCCATGCGTGCACCTCGCGCTCGGGTAACAACTAAACTAAACGAACTTGGTGACCAAATTACATGGGAGTGATAATAATAATGCCCACACAGCCACTAAAATGGGACTCCATCCCAAAGTACAAGATTGCAATACCCTACTATATAACCAGCAAGAGGCTCATAAATATCACAGTGGGTTGGTACACTGAGACCTCATAATTGTATACATAGTACCCAGCAAAGTGACTATTGCTAGAAAGCCGTTATATCACCACCTTTGCCACGCACAAAGGGCTTTGGAGATACACTCGACTTAACTTTGGAACAAATTCTGCAAGCGAAATTTTCCAAAAGGCAATCCAAGACCAACTCCAAAACATCCCAAATTCCCTCAACATAAGTGACGATGTCATTGTGTTTGGCAAGACAAAAGCAGAGCATGATACTGCTTTAGCAAGCGTGTGTCAAAAGTTTGCAGACTCAAATCTCACCCTAAACAAAAACAAGTGCGAGTTTAACAAGCCCTCCATCACGTTTTTTGGATTTGTTTTCTCAGACAAAGGCATTGCCCCTGATCCTGACAAAGTCAACTCCATCAAAAGTGCCCAAGCACCAACCACTGCCAGTGGAGTGCGTAGTTTTTTAGGGATGGCTACGTACTGTGCCAAATTCATTCACAAGTTTAGTGATGTTTCCGAGCCCCTTCGCGAATCAACGAAGAAAAACCAACCATTTCAATGGTCCAGGCGACATGAACAGTCGTTTAACCAAATCAAGGATCTCCTCTCCAGTGCTCAGGTCATGGCATATTTCGATCCTAAGAAGGAAACAGAAGTGATCACGGATGCTTCTCCCATTGGACTATCCGCAATCCTGGTACAGGAGTTGTCGCGTATGTCAGTCGGGCTCTCACACCAGTAGAACGACGATATTCCCAGACTGAGAAAGAGGCCCTTGCCATTGTTTGGGCAATAGAAAAATTGCACATCTACCTCTATGGTAGTCGTTTCAAACTCATTATGGATTGCAAACCAGTGCAACTCATCTTCAACTCATCTTCAACAACCCCAGATCTAAGCCCCCAGCCCGGATAGAGCGCTGGAACCTCCGTCTGCAAGGTTATGACTTTGAAGTGGCACATATTGAAGGACTGAAGGACTGAAAAACCCATCTGACTACCTATCACGACACTCAAGCATTAAAGAAACGAGACAGAGCTCTCTAGCAGAGGAATATGTCAATTTCCTCTCCTCACATGCAGTACCTAAAGCCATGACATTGGATGAAATTCAAAAGGCAACAGTTCAAGACAGGACTTTGCAGTGTGTAACTCATCTCGTATGAACTCAGGAATGGGACAAGCTCGAAACGCTCTCACCAGAATTCCAAAACATTGATCATACAGAACTGAACTTGTTTAAACATGTCAAAGACGAACTGACAGTTAATGATTCGTCCAACATCATACTACG
Source organism: Halichondria panicea (assembly GCF_963675165.1). Lineage (NCBI taxonomy): Eukaryota > Metazoa > Porifera > Demospongiae > Suberitida > Halichondriidae > Halichondria > Halichondria panicea. The sequence goes on from NC_087387.1 coordinate 3,476,694, forward strand.
AGACCATCGAATCGTAATACCCTCTTTGTTGCGGGAGAAAGCAATATCATTAGCACACGAAGGCCATCAAGGACTGGTTAAAACCAAACGACTGTTGAGAGAGAAAGTTTGGTTCCCTAAAATCGACAGTATTGCCAAAAGACTGATCGACACATGCATTGCATGCCAGGCAAACGGTCCCGAGAACCGTCCAGACCCACTACAAATGTCTTCACTTCCCCCAACCCCCTGGCACACAACACACATGGATTTTTGTGGTCCCTTCCCTTCAGGAGAATATCTTTTCGTTGTGATTGATGCCTATTCACGGTTTCCAGAAGTCGACATTGTGCGTTCAACTTCAGCTGCTTCCATCGGATGTTCGCTGTACACTGTACACGGCATCCCTGCCATAATCTGCAGTGACAATGGCCCACCATTTACGAGTCACGAGATACAACAATACATGGAAGAAAATGGAATACAACACCGAAGAGTTACACCACTATGGCCCCAGGTAAATTCTGAAGCGGAAAACTTCATGAAACCACTAACGAAAGCAATCCGATCAGCACATGCAGAAGGCAAGTCATGGACAAAACACCTCTACAAATTTCTTCTCAATTACCGGACTACTCCTCACACGACTACTAAATTTGCTCCATCTGAACTTCTATTTAACCGAAAGGTTCAAAACAAACTGCCACAACTACACATACTGGATCCAAAGATATCAGATGCACACGCTCAGGCCAAAGAGAATGATATCAAAGCAAAAAACACAATGAAAGAGCAGGCTGATCTGAAGAGAAGAGCACAACCATCCCAACTCAAAATTGGTGATACTGTCCTCGCAAAGCAACGAAAACAAAACAAACTTTCAACTCGTTTTGACCCGAATCCATTTCAAGTTGTGAAGAAGAAAGGTACGATGATTACTGCGTATCGAAATAACAAATACATCACCAGGAACACTTCACACTTCAAAGTAATTGATTCAACTCTCAATACAAGTCAAGATACGTATGTTGTATGTTGAAGGTGAAGAGGACGAGGAGCCAGCAGACACAACATCTTCGTCTGTAGACGAACCAAACACAACAACACCTCCGTTGTAGACGAACCAGACACAACACCTCTGTCTGTTGAAAGTGAAGACGAATCAGACACAACACCTCCGTCTGCTGAAGGTGAAGACGAAGTTACACGAAGTCCAGTTACATTGAGACGATCGTCACGAACTGTGAGTGTACCACAAAGATATGGACAATTTGTATACCTTGGAACTTAAAGCTGTTAATCATTAGACTTGGTTTTGTGAGTTTTCTTTGATCTCATATTCTATTGTTATGTCAAGTACTTTATGTTCTATATTTAGTATTATTACATCATTGAATATTATGTTATGTAATCATCATTGAATGGAGTCACAAACAGATGTTATATCTATTAACTGAACATTAAACATTATAGTAGGGTATTTATAGGGTATTTATCTTAAAGATAATTATGATCTGTGCATGATCTGTGCATGTAATTATTTTGTCTGACTATAGCTACCTGGAAGTAGCAAGGGCAAGGGCAGGACTGCTAAAAAAAAGGTAGAACCTGAATGCAAATTTTAGGGGGGGGGGGGGCTAGAGGGGGATATCCCCTTTCCACTGTATGCACTGTATGACACCCGGCCCCTATTAGTCTGAGCTTACACACTACATATTACTGTACTGGTGTCAACTGATGGTACCCTGAACGAAGATCAAGCTTAGAAAACACAGTGGCACCATTGAGCTTGTGTATGAGATCTTCGACTGTCGGCATTGGGTGTCGCTCACGTTTGATTGCTTGATTTGCCATCCGCATGTCTACGCATATGCGTACGTCGCCGTTTCGTTTCGGAGTCAGCACTAGTGGTGACACCCATGGTGTGGGGCCATCGACCTTCTCTATGATGCCCTTCCGTTCCAAGTTAGTTAGTTCTTCATTGACTTTCTGTCGAATGTGGAACAGGTACACGTCGCGGTTGCTGTGCAACAGGGTTTACAGTGTGGTCAATGTGTAGTTTGACTTTCACGTTTTTCAGTTGACCTATGCCTTTGAAAAGTGTTGGAAATTTCTCTGCTAATGCCTTCTGAGGAAGAGTGCTATCGATCACTTGACATACCCGTAGGTCAAGAATTCCGAGAGCCATTGCTGTTTTGTAGCTGAGTAGGGAACCATGGCTTCCTCGCAGCACATGAAAGGACACTTGTTGTTTGCGTTGATTGTTTGCGTTGTTTGCGTTGATTACAACCAATTTCACCGTCAAACTGTCCAAGGGTGTACAGCTGTGTAGTTGATCCATATGCAAACAGACGTTTGGTCGTTGGATGTAGGACAATATTGCGTTGATTGACTTTGTTGAAAGTTTCTTCGTCAAGAATGTCAGTGGATGCCCCAGTATCGACTATCATTTGTACCGTGGGTATTTTGGATCTGTCTTGGCCAGTTGTGTACAGATATTCATCATCACTACTGCTTGTTTCATCGCTAGGTATGACAGTAACTTGGTTCAGCTTCTGTTCCTGTCTGTAACCTTGTCTCTTGGGTTTATACACGTAGTTTTCAGTGGAAAGACACACCTTCGCGAAGTGAGTTAGTGTACCGCACTTCCGACAGGTCTGGCCTTTCGCCGGGCATGGTTTAGCTTCGTGTGGCCATGTCAGGCCGCAGTTACGGCAGGTTTTCGACGTCGATGGAGGCTGTGAGGAAATACCCCGTCTATATAGTTTGTGTTTGACGAAACTGATCTCTTCATCCTGAGAGTATTTCAATGGCAGTTTCTTTTCCATACCTGTGGCTTGAGTTTCACTCACTTCTAGGCTCCGCGCCTTAGCCAAAAGATTGTCCAGTGAGAGGGCTTCTTCTCTCAAGGCATATCTTCGTAAACGTTTAGACTGGCAGTTTTGGATGATAGCTGATTTTATTTCTTTGTTTACATCGTGAAATTCACAGTTGGCAGCCAGTTTTCGTAGTCTTGTTGCGGAACTGAAATATCTCATAGTCCACGTTCTTCTTAGGTGAAAAATACTCATCTAGTTTTGTTTGTGCTGTCCCATAGTCATCTCCAGTGTCAGGAAGTGTGTCAAATATATCGTGGGTGGCCGTGGGTGGCGGGACCAGCTTGATACAACAGCATTGCTCGTTGCTGTTTGTCATCAGTGATGTTGACGGCCACAAGGTATGTCTTGAAGCGTTTTGTCCAGGTTTTCCATCATTGACTCAATGAGCTTGGGTCACTTACAGGGTCAAATGGTGGTAGAGGTGGTAGGTCGATTCTTGTCACCATCTTAGCTCAGTAGGACTCAACTAGACTGACTAGTATACTCAATCCTCGTCTACTTAGACTATATATAAGCTTGGTTTGATCCTCGTCGCCAATATAATGTTTAATGTTCAGTTAATAGATATAACATCTGTTTGTGACTCCATTCAATGATGATTACATAACATAATATTCAATGATGTAATAATACTAAATATAGAACATTGCACCTACTATAACTATTGTGGTTGGAAACTGTGGTGTCAAGTAATCACAATGGCAGAACTGAACAGAACACGTGGCACAAAGTATTGAGTATTACAAAAACCAGTAAGACTAGTCTAGAATGATTATATGACGTAATCTACTATATGACGTAATCTACTACACTCCGTAATCTACTACACTCCTCCCCCCTAGCACAAAAACAAAACAAAAACAACTCTACGGGAGGGTGTATAACATACACATACATAGTTACATAGTTATCAGTCCATTTAGTTCGTTCGAACCGTTCAACCGGTTTCCGTTCCCGGCGAGGGTATGTCTTAGGTGTGATGTCCAAATCCGTCTCAACAGGGTCAGGCTCTATTGGGGTTGGCTCTTGTACATGTGGTGTAGGCAGATTGGTGTAGGCAGATCTAGGCCCACGTCTACTTTTTCTTCAACGGGAATGTCTATTTCCACAAAACGTTTTGGTCTTGGTGGCATCTACGATCACGACAATTACCGCTTCTTGGTCTTGGCAATCGTACCTTGGAGCTAGTTCCTCACGAGCACGGGGCGAAGCAATCTCTCGTGCGCATGAGCATCGTGTTTTTGTGTTTCCACTCTTTCAGCTGTCAAAGGTCTCAGTATGTAAAAATGTAAAGCCTGGGACACTATAACACATAGATACCGGCCTGGGTCTTCTTCCGAGTAACTGGTGCGACGTGGAGAAACTTCGATTTCACACTTCCTTCCTTGGTTTCTTCAATCCTCTTTTCACAATTTGCACCACAATTTGCACCGCTCTCTCGGCGAGTCCATTGGGTAGGGTGCTGAGGTAACGTGTCGAGTGTCGAATGCCGTTAGTGGCAAAAAAGTTCTCTATTTCAACACTCACAAAACACGTACCATTGTCGGTGACGATCGTTTCAGGTAGCGCAAACAAGGGTCTCAGTTCTTCTATCACCGCGGAGGAAGTTGCGGAAGGTGTACAAAACGCTTCGATCCACTTAGAGTGGGCGTCTATCAGGACCAAATCAAATCAAATATATCTTACCATGCACAGGCCCAGCATAATCCAGGGCCCAAGGGCGAGACGGCCAACTCCAAGGCTGCAACGGGGCAAGAGCCGGGGTTGCCTGAGACATTTGACACTCAGTACATAGGTGGACTACCGTCTCGATGTCGCTCGTGATTCCGGGCCACCATACATACGACCCTTCATCCGAACAATTCCGGGGTGTCCCTCGTGCAGTTCAACGCAGTTCAACCAGGATGGTTTCTCGTATCAAATGCTCTGATCTTTTCGTGCAAAATGGCGAGATTCTTTTTTCATAGTGTCTTGTTTCAAGAATTGTAACACTGGTGCGAGTGTCGGGTCTTTCTCTGTTTGATCTCGGATTTGTTCGGCTGAGACAGGTGCATCTAACAGGTGTTGGGCAACACTAACTCCGTAGGTGGTGGTGCTTCGACTGCTAACGGTAAGCATCTGCATTTCCGTGAGCACCAGTCTTCCTGAACTTGAGAGTGTATTCAAGTGTATTCAAACATGGCGAGATATAAGGACCAACGTCGGATACGAGCAGAAGCTTGGGGCGAGGTGGAGCGAGTTTCACCAAGCAGTGGCTGGTGGTCTGTCACTAACTCGAATGGACGACCAAACAGATAATTCTTGATGCCGAAAACTAGCTCCTTTTCGAGTTGTGAGTAATTCCGAAGCATCGCAAGCCAATGTTAAAGGCAGCTGCTTGGTCATAGTGTACTAGAAGTGCGGAGGACGTCAGCAACTTCTTAGACTCTCGGAAAACGGTGTCCTGTTCTTCAGTCCATTTCCAAGGTACATCATGCTGTAAATTTCGAGCACTTACTTGCCGAAATTGTCAAAAGAAAGGACATATCGCGAAGGTTTGTCTGAGCGGAAGTGGACTATGAAGACCTGCTCAATGCTGTCAAATCACGCATACCACCACTAGAAGTCCAGGTACACAAATGGATCAAGGTCTATCATGTATGAGAGCCAAACGTATTCGAAAGAACCATTGAATATAGTTGGTGCCGTGCAGGTGCACGTTGAGTATGATGGTCAGACTGCTCAGCTTACCCTAATCATAGTAAAGGGTAATCATAGTAAAGGGAGATGGCCCCACCTTGTTGGGTAGGGATTGGTTAAGTGCCTAAACTGCATGTGTTCCGGGAATTTTCAAAGGCCGGAAGGCCCGGATTGAAATAGCGGATTGAAATAGAAGCCGACCTCGATATTGCAAGGCTCGAACGGTTAAGAAAGAAGGTCGAGGAGGACCGAAGGAACTTTAGAACCGGTGGCTAACTCGAAGTGGGCGACACCACTGGTTGCTGTGCTGAAAAGCGATAACCGTGAATCGGCATATCTCAAGTGATTGACGAATTCGCCACCCAAACGAATTCGCGAATTCGCCACCCAAGACGCTTGAGACTCATCAATATCCTCTCTGACTAACTTCTGCTACATGTACTTCTGTTCATTAAGCAAATAATTAGGGGTGTGTCCATTTAATTAGGGGGTGTCGCGCCCAGAAACCTTTTGAGCACCCCCTACTTCAAAATCCTGGCTACGCCACTGAACACAGCAACTATAGATCTAGCTATACAAGGTTTCATGCAGTAAGCCATAGACGTGAGATAGAGAATGGTGCAGTACCAGAGGTGTCACTGTGTACTTCAGAAACATATATTAATTTTGCATGCTTTGGGATTGATTGGTGTATTTGCTAATTATAAAAGCTTGATTTTTTTAGAGCTTGGGCAAAAAGCAGTGTTAAATAAAGAGGGGGCCTATACCACTGCATGGACAGTTAGAAGATGATGCACAAATTTTGAGTAACCACAATTTACTACAATAGATGTGTTGCAAAGGAGCCGTACATGATGTAAGGCTTTTGCTTTTGGAGGCTACACTGCAACCACAATTATTTTGTTGGGCTTGTTAGTATTATACTCTTGCTATTAACCCTTTAACCGTCGGATTCTTAATTAACAGTGAAGTGAAAATTAATGTCTGTTAATTCTCTATCGGGTTTCCAGAGCAATAAAATGCCTAGCAACCATGGGGGTAGCAAGGGTGTCAACTTGTCAGCGAGGTTTGGAAGGAATTTCCCGTAATATGTTAGTAACCCCAGATACGACTTCAACTCCGTGATATTTGTGGGTGCTTCGATCGCCTTGACCTTGTCTGCCAGGGGGTGCAAACTCTTGGCGTCAATCCGGTGCCCGAGAGTAGGAACCATAAACAAACATTTGCTCTGTTTTACTCGCAATCCAGTGTCTGACAATCGCTGCTCCATTTCCCTTTGAAATATTCCAGGGGCCGAAGATATGGGTAGTCTGGTGTATCTAAACAATCCCTTGGTTGTATTTATGACCATTATACTTCTTGGATTCCTCTGCTAAGGGGAGTTGTTGGTAGGCCTGCCTGAGATCCAATAGCTTCCCTCGGCTCAGAGTCGCGAGTACATGGATGTCATTAAGAGAGGTAAGACAGTGGTTTGTCATACTTGATCGTATATTAGTTTTGATTCGCGTCTTTCAGCTGAACATGAGGTTACTGGTAGTGTGCAAAGAATGCGCAGCAGAACCTGAATGTTGGGCTGGAACATTGAGGTAGGGTGAAAGCAGGAGTGCTTGTATACCCCATTGGTTGAGCTGTAAAGCACATTTCATTGTGGAGATCTTTCTGATACATGGCCTCAAGTGGCTTCAACACTTTTTCTGTACCAAGATGGATGGAACCAGATTCAAGCCAAGCAACGCATGTGCACTGAAACGTCTGAAACGTCTGTCCATCTCTGATATCAAGTGATCTCTGATATCAAGTGATCTAAAACTGGTATTGCAACAGTTCGACGGTAATACTCTGATGGTGGAATGTTATCTCTGTGTCCACAAAGTCTAGGATTAACTGAGTGACAAATCTCTTTGAACCATTCTGAGTGCCCGCTTTTCGGTCAAGTCTCTCTTCAAAGTATCAATTTCTTGAACAGCACAGCCTAAACTGTGGCTCCAAGGCACTAATGAATTCAGTGGTGGTGATTGCTAACACAAATGTGGAAGCGTCTGTGAGTGCATCCGGAGACCAGCTACTAGACCCTTCAGCCGAGATCGACTCAAAACAATTGATCCTTGAATCTCTGAACAGCGTCGATCCTGCACTGCTGATGAGGTAGGAACAGTGGTGTCTATTGCATCTTCTGACGAAAACAGTGATACTCTGCCAATGGTGCTCCAAAGACTTCACCACGGCTGTACAGTGGAGGTACTTCCATTCTGCAGCAGTGAGTGATCGGCTGGCATAGGCGACTGGATGATAGAGCTCGTCTTGTTGGAGTTGTGACTCTCTACTACAAATGCTTGGTCTAACGAAGTACTGATCAGGCAGTCACGGGCCACGATCGTGGCAGGAAGTAGCTGGAACTACGCAGAGGAAGAGCTGTAGAATCACGTGCAATTTAGTCTAGAATTTTCCAAGCCACGTTGCTACGTTGCTATGTTAAAATTTCATTAGCATCTTACCGCACGAAGTTTATAGCTATAGCTAGGTGTGCCGATGTGCTTGAACAGCTTGAGGACAGCAATGGCGATGTCTCCTCTGGTGATGACAGATGACAGTGCCTATGAGATGACAGTGCCTATGAAGGAGAGGGGATAGTAGGATACCTCCCAAAGGCTACCAGCTTTATGCCAGACGCTGATGAACTGTCTGGGATTGGGGACTGAGGACATGCATGACATGGACCTAGACGCTAGAGCTATGGACCAGGACGGTGAAAGACCAGGAGAGGGCTCACTGTGTGACTCTGGCAAGTAGTATAGTATAGCTAGAATATCAGTAGTAAGTATAGTATAGCGAATTAGCAGTAATGAATGTAAATTTCATAGATCGTTCACCGATATAGTAATACATGTACGTATTGTACTTCAAATTGATATATTATCTTAGCACTGTTACATTCATATGATGTGAAAATCAAGCTTAGTCAAGCCTTCATACCATATAATAGGCTGATCCATAAAAAAAATTTTTTGGATTTTATCACACCGCTGGCTGAGCATTTAAGCATTTAGAGCATTTAAAATGATAAAAACGGGTGAGCGTAATAACCGTGGTTGTTATGGCAACATGTGTTGCACCATTTTATTCCTTGTTGTATGGGCATTCTATTCGTATATTGCTCTGGAAACCTGATAGAGAATTTACAGACATTTCAATTCACTGTTAATTAAGAATCCGACGGTTAAAGGGTTAAGAGTAGCGAATTATCTTTCTAGTCAGCATATTGAGAGGTTGGGAGATCAGGTGGAAGAACCGTCTGTAGTACGAGCACAGGCCAAGAAATTGTCGAACTTCCTTGACGTTCTTGGGAATGGGGAAGTCTTCCACGGACTGGGCCAGTTTGTCTTCAACCCGTCAGGAGTGCCTAGATACTCAACTTCTTGTTTCTTGTCTGACAAAAGCACATTTGGATATCTTCAACTTCAATCCAGCGTTCTGGATCCTCTCAAGCACAAGGCGCAAGTGGCTAAGGTGTTCCTCCAAGGTTCGAGAATAGATGAGAATATCTCTTTGTTGAAAGACGCACATAACTCGAAATTCGTACAGGCCATGAGGTACCCAATAACCGCTGGCCAAATTGAGAACCGGGATTCTCCAAGTTGATCCATAAGTAGTCACTGCGTTTAGTTGCCGGTAGTCTACACAGAAACGATGGGAACCGTCGGGCTAGCCCACGGGCTGTGGGATGGATGATGCCTGGCATCATCCTTATGGCGGGGACTCGTTTAGGTGTTACCAGTGTTACCATTTCGATGAGATTCTCGCTCATTGTCGTCGAGGCTAAATGCACTATGGAACTCTTCCAGACAATCATGTAACTTCTCCCAACTTAGTTTTTCTGGTTGACCGACAGCTTCTCTTAGTACTTTACAGTACTTTACAACGTTCCGTGTCAGACATCACCGCTAGGATATTTGCAGGTACAATTTCAGTTTCTTCTTCCACAAATGATACTTGTGGTGAGAGTCAAGACTAACTAGGCTTACTTGTTCAGGCTTACTTATTCTGTGCTCAGGCTCTGGTCTCGGGGCGTCGTCTTTCCACAGTTGGTCTTGACTGGGCGCACTTCATTGTGGTACATAATAATAGTATAGCAGCAGGGAGTCCATTTTCAGGTATACTGGCCATCAAACTCGATTGACAAAACCAGTCGTACGTCTTCGGTGTCTTGTCTTGTCCGCCTTCTTGCTACAGCTACTGTTTTAAATACCATTAAGGTAATGTCCACCCCGCTATCTATATGAGGCCTGACTCCTTGCAATTGGGATCACTTCCTCCGTCTTTGAGTTCTACTTTCTTGATGTCGCTTATGTCGTCTTCACTACTAGACAAGCTAGCGGGTCTTTGCTCGGCAGGTCACTTGACTTAGGTATAGTTCTGCCCCTACTCTCTGTTCTAGGTTTCTTGCTTGCAAAGTGACCAGTCGTGACCAGTCTCGTTACAATTATAGCATGTTAGTTTATTTCTGGGGCTCTGGTTAAAAGGTCTGCTTCAATTAGCTTTCCACAAATCTTTCATTCGTACATTAACGTCCTCGAGCCTGTTCTCGTCTTGCATCTGCTCCGTCCTAAGTTTCACCATCACTGTGTCGCACCTCAGCACAATCTTCTGGGAATCTTCAGGGGCCTCCATTGCCACCTTTCCCTCCCTCGTCTACCAGCTTTCCCTCTATCATTAGGATTGTCTCCTCCCTTTGATCCAGTGTCAGGCAGTCCCATTGCCGTTGCAATGGCCTTGATCACAGGTACGGTCAGCTTCCGCGAGCTCAGGGGCACAGGTCTGGTCAGAGAGAATCCGCTCAGTGGCTACCACCTATTTCTTCCATCGTCGGAAAATCCATGATGTGTACTGCACACGTTCGTTTCATGGTCTCGATGGGAATGGATGTCTCGACAGGACCTCCCTTCCGCAAGCTCAGGGTCTGGTCAGAGAGAATCCTGTAGGTAGCTCAGTGGCTACCACCCATCGTCAGAGAATCCATGATGTGTACTGCACACGTTCGGTGCTAGTCCTCTAAAAGGAGATAGTCTTCTTCTGTTTAGAAGCAAAATCAATTGCTTTTCACTTCTGTTGGTCCCGATGGGAATGGATGTCTCGACAGGACCTCCACTGCAAAGCACTTCAGTGTGACAGTCACAACTTATATTCAACACATGACATAGATCAGTAAAAGTATTACTAACTCTATAAACATTTATATCATAATAACAGTTAAGTTCATAACGTAAGTTCACACTCTATAAACATTATAAACATTACATGATAATAAATCATATACAGTTAAGTTCATAAGGTAAGTTCAATAGTCCACTTCCTTACAGTTGCTATTGTAGTATATGCATAAACTAAAAAAAATCAATGCCTAACACATTTGCTACTACAAAATTCTGTGTATCTCAGAAAATGTCCAAGAAAAAATTTGCAAGCTGTCGTTGATACGAGGTAATGTAAAGCATTCAAATGTTCGGAGTTTTCACAGTCTAGTATTCCTCTGCTAATAGAAAAGATGGTAGAACAAACTCAAACTATCTGCAAATACATCTCGCCACCGACTTCCACGACCTTCACCTCTTCCATAAATCTCTCCACCCATATCTGATCTCGTTCTTGATGGGAAACCAAATCTTCTCCAGCTGTATAAATTCTCCAGCTGTATAAATTGACTGAAAGAACACCAAACATATTGATATCAAGTACCGTGAAGCAGAACAAGTGCCCAACTTGTTAACCAAATCACTTTCCCGCCGAGTACGTCATGAAACACTTCGAAAACAAATGGGAATTTTGGAACTTCCTTAACCTTACATATAATTTCAAGGTTAAACTCTGACTGATTATGACTTATTAGTTATTGCATCATTTAGTAATTTAGTAACTATTCTAGAACATTCTGACAGGTTCTTATTTAACCATGTGTACGATTGTTTTTTGTCAGTCTTGTCAGTTTCCATTGAACATAAACTTTGAACAGCAATTCCCCTTACTATTATTACCGTCTTGTGGATGTAGCACCTGCCACTTGCCGTCTTTAATTCTCGACATTGACTACTTGTCAAACTCAGGTGTATCTTGTCGTATCTAGATCATTTTGGAGCACATTAACTGTGTGAACGAGAATGGATTTTACTTGTGCGTTTAGCCTAGCTGCTGAGCCTAGCTGCTGAGCTACTCCCTCCCACAGTCAAACACCAGGCTTCTCAATAGCTGGCGCATGTAGCCCAAGGAGGTACATGCATGGTCCAGAGATTGCTAGATAAAACTGATGGCAGCTGGTTGTTTTGGAGTGTTCCCTGACATGATTCCATGACAAAAATGAGTAAGCTTGCCTACTTGCCACTTGAGTGTCCAGAGTTTCTTGAAACTGCCTAGATAGCTAAAATAATGCTAGAAGTTAGTCTTTGCAAAGAAATAAACAGCATTCGCTTTGCCAATATTTTTTTATAGCAGGTCTTGTGTTCTAACATTGGCCAGTTTATTGGCTGTTTGGACTGACTTTGATTTCTGGGCAAATTAGTACTCCCCAGTTCTGGATTCTATGGATGAATACTATATCTACTAGTACTGTGACTCTGGAACCTGAGAAATTTACTCACTATGATGCAAAACTATGATGCAAAACCACAATTATATCATTTGAAGCCAAATTAGCCAAATTTGTAGTCTTAGTGTAGACTGTGTGAGCTTGTAAATTTTATAGATCGTTCACCGATATAGTAATACATGTTATGATGTTATGTTAGCACTGTTACATTCAGCTTAGTCAAGCCTTTATACCATATGATCCTTTATACCATAGATCCATACCATAGATCCATAAAAATCCATAAAACACCGCTGTCACCGCTGGCCGAGCATTTAAAATGATAAAAACGGGTGAGCGTAATAACCGTGGTTGTTATGGCAACACAATTTTATTCCTTGTTGTATGGGCATTCTATTGGTATATGGTTGCTAGGCATTTTATTTTGCTAGGCATTTTATTGCTCTGGAAACCCAATAGAGAATTTACAGACATTTCACTTCACTGTTAAGAATCCGACGGTTAAAGGCCATCTTCCAGTGGTCCCTGGTCCAATATCATTAATAGCATGCATTAGCTGCTCACAGGTGAGTCACCGTACATTTCAATGCCAGAGTGAGGTAGCAGCACGTTATGTCTGATACATGATAAGCCCGGATACTGTAAATCCCCAATTAAGTACAGATTGTGTAGGACCTTTGCTCCGTTGTGTTAATTGCATGCCAGTCTCATGAATTAGCCGCCCTTCCTAAGTGAGAGACCTAGGAAGGGCGGCTAATATTCGTAAGACTAACATAAGACATCTTAGTCAAACCTGGGTTCTTATTTGGTCTATAGTCTAGGCCTATCTCCAGCACCCCCATTACCCCCATTACTGATTTGCCCAGAAATCGAGGTCACAGAAAAAATTAATATCACCGGTTTTCTTTCATTCAATGTAACTATTCAGTTTCTTCTTACAACTTTATTTTTATATCATTCAGTAGCTTATTTATTCAGCATTATTTCTATATCATTTAATAGTGTTAGGCACCTTCTGATGAAAAGTTATCCTTGACAAGTTACTGTTTTACCGCGAAATATGAATATCATTAACTCCCATAAGGGGCCATATAAATTGACAAATGAACTGTATAATACACACTTCCGGGAGTCTTAGTGTAGACTGCACATAAAGACTGTTCATTACTATACTTACTACTGATATCTGATATTCTAGCTATACTTGCCAGAGTCACACAGTGATTCAACGTCCTGGTCCATAGCTCTAGGTCCATGTCATGCATGTCCTCAGTCCCTGACAGTTCATCACCGTCCTGGTCCATAGCTCTAGCGTCTAGGTCCATGTCATGCAGTCCCAGACATTCCCAGACAGTTCATCAGCGTCTGGCATAAAGCTGGTAGCCTTTGGGAGGACCAGCTCACTGTGTGACTCTGGCAAGTAGTATAGTATAGCTAGAATATCAGTAGTAAGTATAGTATAGCTAAAAGTAATGAACAGTCACCGATATAGTAATACAATACGTTACATGTACGTATTGTACTTCAAATTGATATATCTTAGGGCTGATCCATAAAAAAAAAATTTGGATTTATCTCACCGCTGGCCGAGCATTGAGCGTAATAACCGTGGTTGTTAACCATTTTATTCCTTGTATTCTATTGGTATATGGTTGCTAGGCATTTTATTTTGCTAGGCATTTTATTGCTCTGGAAACCCGAAACCCGATAGAGAATTTAAAGACATTTCACTTAATAAGAATCCGACGGTTAAAGGATTAAAGAAAGGGGCGACATTAACGACACAGATACGTGTGAACACAATGAAATAAACTCATTAAGACAGGAGTTGCTAGTTTTCAGCAAAGCACCCTTACCTTACCCTACGACCCCTCGAAGAGTCCTCCCCGACCCAATGGAGCTGCTGACTTGAAGAGTAAACTGTACGGACCTGCTCCTCACTCCTCACTCACTCATGTGCTGGAGATAAGCGATGAATGGTTGTCGAGTCTAGACACTTGGCCACGGAAAGGATCAACCAACGAAGGTGCTCAGATTTCTCCAAACCAATAAGAGAACTCCACGTACTTAAGGCCCGGGTCAAGCTCTCAAGATCAAAAGTTAACACTATATTTGAACTATATGTGGGAAAAAGGCCATATTGGAGCAGATATATTGGTATTGAGCAATAGCCAGATTTATGGACTGCAGTGTATAATCTCATAATAATTTTTCTTAGCTTATAGTTATCTACAGTCTTTCTACTACCTCTCTGCAAAATCTGATGCCAACGCGTTCCACCGAAGCGCTTTGACTAAGCAGCCACCATTATTCCCAATTTAGCAATCTGTGGGCGTTTCTCAATACCGCTATTTCAGAACTTTGAGTTTCCAACGCGCATAACTCAGGCATGAGTTATCTCAACAATTGTAGCCTGCCCAGAGCCTGTCACATATTTGAACTATTATTTTATAGATGTAAGAGTTAATGAGTTAATGATACTGATGATACACACATCATAAAGTTATAATTTTAAAAAAAATTCTAATTACCCTCTAAAAATGAGTATGACGTCATGGCACTATTTTTCAGAAAACGCAAATTCCGGTGGTTAGGTGTACTAGTAAAGGGGGGTATTCTTGAGATATACAACATAGCCTACCTCCAGAGTCTTGACTTCCAAGGGCACAATGACCTACCTTAAGGTGATATATTTTCGCGTGTATTAATTTCCTATTTCTGCAGTAAAATCGAAAAAATTTGTATTATTAGATGCACAGGTGTAAAAGTTATGAATCTCATTAAAATTATTGCACGCACACACAGCACCCTATTAAAGTCTCAACTTCGAATCAAGAGGCTAACTAATCTACACAGTGACATCATCATCGAATCTGTAGCATCAGCTTCAGCCATAGGTCCTTTGTTATATCATCAAATTTGCCATCTACTGGCTCCTTGTATGATTGCTGAACAAGGGCTTCACAATAGCTGCTTTTTTCTGTGGATTGTAGTCCAATTTCACAGTCACTTGGACTGGAATTTCTAGGCCTCCCTGCACAAGTGGCGACGCGAATATCCAAGACTTTTAATGTCACTGTAGCACCTGGTAACTCGACATAGTTCTCCAACAGTTGACTCAGTAATAGATTTTTCTAGCAGCTATGGCATAGCGATCATAACGATTCAGTCTTTCATGAATGGTACTTTCATGAATGGTATAAACAATCTCATGGAGAATAGGCGTCCACACTCATGATAACCCCACACAAAAACACTACACTGAGATCAGTAGTAGCCATGGCATTTGGCACACTGCACGTGCACCACAATATCTGGCACGTGCACTTAAGGCTAGCAGCTGAGTTTTGATTGTTACACAAGCTCAGACTAAGTCTGTTTAGTCACTACTGCAGTTGCAGACAAGCACCTTCCCAGTTATATTCCTGACAGTTATATTCCTGAGCAGAGAATATCCGGGCTAGGAAGGCCGTTGAAGATCTTGCTAATGCAGCAGCTAAGAGAATAAAGCGTGGTAAAATAAAGCGTGGTAAATATGCCAAGTATTCTGACAAGCAAAGAGCAAAGAGCCTAAAGAAAATTTTGTCTGATTTCCCTAATCTCAATGAAAGATCGTTCAAGGGCTTGTATGAAATGAAAGAAGAAATAATGGGATTATAAACATTCATGTAGTACGAGATGCATTGATCAAATGTAATCCATCATTTGCCCAGCAACTTTGTAAATTTGAAATGCCACGTAGCTGGGTCCAATCTTTATATAGACGCATGAATTTTACACGAAGGATTGGTACGACACGGATTGGTACCCCCCTGTACCCAATGGAGTATAATTATGATGAATGTCGATTCGAGTTTTTAAGTGATGTGGATTTTAAGTGATGTGGATAGTTGAATTCTATACCTCCTGAATTGGTATTTAATGCTGATCAAACACCATCTTCATATGTTTCTGTGGGAAGGCAATGGCTACCCATGGATCCAAAACTGTGCCCATTGTAGGTCTGTCCGACAAAAGAAATACCGACAAAAGAAATATAACATTAACCTTTGTTCCCGGTGATTTCTTACCAATGCTATGCTGGAAAAATCAAACAAAGTCAACCACGTGGCTTTGTATTTCCGAAAGGATTTTCTATAAGCCAAAACCGGTCAAATGAAACAGAAACACTCAAGCTAATTGATGAAGTCATCAAAAGGAGAGAATTGAACCTGCCAAAAGGCACTAGTTATGTGAAGAGCAAACTGTGTATTGAACTTGTTCCAGTCACTTTTTTCAACCATTGGACCTTACCGTGAATGGCTAAAATCCTCGCTAGAAATAAATATTATTCTGCTTCGGCAGCTTGCAAGTGGCAAAAATGCAGACGAGATAAACGTGGACCTAAGACTGAGTGCACAGTGGCTAGTTAATATCTACAACCACTTTACTGCAAATGGAGCATTAGTGGAGTGTTGCCACCAGAGGACCCTTTTGATGAACTAGCTACCGGTATTTATTATATCGTAGTCTCATGAATTAGCCGCCCCCTGAAATAATAACCCCTCATAAAAGAGGGCGTCTAATTTCTGAGTGTAGCCGCCCTCTAGTTTAATATCCATTTTGAAAAATTCGCAAAAAAATTATACCAGCAAAATGAACAAATCTATAAGCATCTATCCTATAAGCATCTATCTTTTAAGCACCTAAACATTTTAAGCACTACTTTCATCTAGAATAAGTTCTGGCCAAGAAGAAGAGCATATCAAGTCACATGACTCCTGAAAAATTTCAGCCACACCCCTTAATCTTAGAATTATAATTGTGCGTGAAAAGTGCAGGTGCATGTCTAGAGTGGACTACCAAGGCGACCCTCCAAATATGCGATACCCAGGAGCTTTCTGACCTCTAAAAGTCGTGTTGACAATTATTTTTTAATTTCTAGATAGAGGTAATTTCTAGATAGAGGTAAATGTAGCCACTCCCTAGCCGCCCACTGGAAAATCAGTGTTTTTAAGCGGCCTGAAATCGAGGCAAGTAGACTCTGTAAAGTTACCTCCAATTAGATGCGACCCTCTAAATATGCAACACCAGCACCCAGGACCACCAGGACTTCAATATAATTTTTCAACCAATTTTTCAACCTCCAAAAGATGCAACCTCTGGCTTCGTAATTATTAAAAATTAAAAAGTGTCGCTTTAACTTCAAAGAGCAAGTAATAAATGGTAAATAACAACATGGATGTTGGATGTTGGATGGGTTCAAACAGTTTTCCTGTGTGCAGAGTGAGGCCAAAGGCACACTGTGAAGGAGACGAGTTAATTAGCTCGTCAGCACTGTGTGTGTGTGTGTGTGTGTGTGTGTGTGTGTGTGTGTGTGTGTGTGTGACAATGATGAGACAATGATGAATCACAATAATGACTCAATGGGAACATGTTTTTAACAGATGGCATCAGCTAAAAAACCTATCAGTCTGCAAGTCAACTGTGGCTACGGTAGGTGTGCCATGAGACAGTTAGCACTCACAACATCAAACTGGGAGTCTGACACACTGGAAGGAACTATTTGAGACAACACCAAACTATGGGCTATGCGAGTCACAACAAATTCATCAACAATTTAAACACCACTGCAATTTAATCAAAACGTCTTGGTCTTGGTCAAAAAAGTGGTGTCCCGACCAGTCTTTGTGCATTAATTACGAGGCAACCTTCTCTAAAGAAAAATGGGAAAACTTATCTCTGGTAGAGCAGCAGTCGCATACATTAGCAGACTGCACCGTCTGTTATGATAATCTGATAATCACAAAGCCCTACAAAAAGCATTTCCACTTACTCCTCAAGTAGTGACAATCAACAAGAAGGGAAAGTTCCTCAAAGGTCTCCTTAAATGCTTGGTTCATCAGCCAATACGTAATGGTCACACACAACTTCAGACACTACCGACGACTTTTTACCGTAGAATACAACTTAACAAAATATTATTGACTCCAACACCAGCTGAATCAAAGAAAAAGCTACAAAGAAAATAATCTAGCAATTGCACAACGCATTCCAACTGCTGTTGTGTGTGAAGACGAATCTAACCACAGAAAACGTCTGATCCACCAGCTAAACGAAGGGCCACGAACAAATCTCACTCCCCTGACTTTGAAAATGTAACGTGGAATAAAGATGAAGTGCTAGAAAGATGAAGTGCTAGAAGCACTGTAGCAACATCCTCTTGCTCCACCGATCAACTGGTCAAACTGCGGTCAAGTTGCGAAGGAATTTGCCAAGAAGGCTGGCAAGAAGGCTGGCATAGATGTCTTCAAGTTGGATGGTCAAATCAAGAATGTGAAAAAGAATGCGAAAAAGGAAGCTGGTGAAATTTCAGCACCTACAGCAGCCATAGTCAAAAAATCCTGGAAGGACATGGGCCAATTGTTTCTTGGTATACCCTGCTCTCTCCTTTTCCCCTTTTCCCCTTACTCACTATGCGTTAGCGATGGGAATCTAACTAAGCAAGAGTCGCAAGTTTCCTCTGAAGGAGATACGGGCGAAGCTTCATTGTCAACTGAAGAGCTACTATCAACAGTATCAACCAACAACGAGCCTGCAAGTGTTGATGAACTTAAACAGAAGTACACTGACAATGTGGCACGATCATGCAACTATTCTAGATTGGTATAGTAATGCTCATAGTGTATGAACCCCACTCCAGCCAACCCACTCTCAAACTCTACCAGATGTTCCCCCAAACCCCCTCCAGCCAACCCACTCTCAAACTCTACCACTCCAGCTAACCCACTCTCAAGCTCAAATTCTACCAGATGTTCCCCCAAACCACTCTCAAACTCTTTCCCCAAACCCACTCCAGCCAACCCACTCTCAAACTCTTCCCTCAAACCCACTCCAGCCAACCCACTCTCAAACTCTACCAGATGTTCCCCCAACTCTACCAGATGTTCCACTCCAGCCAACCCACTCTCAAACTCTACCAGATGTTCCCCCAACCCCACTCCAGCCAACCCAGCTCAAGCTCTACCAAATGTTCCCCCACTCCAGCTAAACCACTCTGAGGCTCAAGCCGCACCCACCCCACGAAAATGACAACCAAATGCAGTTGAAGGTCACTATGCACTAACAACAAAACATGGAAGACTAATGGCAAGGATCTTAGGAAAAACTGATAAAGTGATAAGATCAATAAAGGAGCACGACACACTACAGTAGAACGTCGACCCTCCATTATCCGGAACCTCGAGCTTGGCATTTTATCAGATCAAAATGCGCATGCGCATTGCAGCATGGAGACATGTGCATGTGGCATCAATAAAGTGGGTCGATCAAGGCGTGGTTTATCTGTTCAATTATCCGGCATATTCACTTATCCGGCCTGCTTTGGTGTCCGGATAATCGAGGTTCTACTGTACTTGCTGAACTTTTCAAGAGCAGACATTATGAAACAAATTAAGACTATGGAAATGCAACATGCAACATTTCAAACACCACAGCACTCTTCCACACGGACATACCAAGAACTGATGCACCAGTACTCAATAGCATACTGATAGCATTAATTTTATTCATTACCCAAGATTGTGTAGATTATGTAGTGTTAATGACGTCATGAGTCAATGTGTTTGCCTAGCTAGCTGCTGGAACTATTATACAATATCTTTAGCAACAAAAGCGGCTGGGTTAAGCAAGGTAAGAGTAGCGATAGAGTATGTTGTCATGATTATGTTTCCCAAGGGGAGTCAATATGTGTAAAATTGTCTTAGCTATACTGTGTATCTCAAGAATACAGTAACTGCTACTCTCTAGCCTTGTTTTTGAAGCTTGATCTTAGCACCGCTTTGCAGTTTTCTTACTAAAAGTGGCATGACGTCATCACGGGCTAATTAACATAATTGAATTAAGCTAATTAGTTTTTTGGAAAAAGAAAACATTGAACTTTATGTTGAATCATCTTGATGTAGCATAAATAGTATGTAAACATTGTGTGTATGTATTCAGACTTTGAACCCGGGCCTTAAGTGCGCAGAGCACTTTGTTTACAGACCATTGTGATGCCTGTTATACATAACCTACCCAAGCAACCGAAGATGAAGATGCTATGATTCGATTATACTAACAGCCATATACTAACAGCCAATGTATTGTTGGGAAGAAGTTACAATGACAACATCAATTATCTGATGATGACTAACCTGTGAGTTGATACTTTTTATACATGGCGGCTGCAACTTCAAGAAAAAAGGATACACTAAAAACACGGCAGCATCACCATTAATTGCATTGTTTTAACACTAGTGAACTAATGGTTCACATCGTCCTTGTACGCAACTGCAGGTATTTTTATCTGCTTTTATTGACGTAGAACAACAAATCTGTTTAGCTACCTTACAACTAGTTACTAGGGATACACTGGAGTGCAACCCTTAATTGTCTTGGGATCGAGGCTAATTCATAGGTAAGGCTCGCAGAATTGCTATGGAAGCAGAATGTGCCACAAATAGTAAAATGTGTGGCTACAATTTTGAAGATAAAAGGAGATGTCATTTCAGCAATCAAGACCTTTGAGAACCTTTTTGTGCAGTCGCAACATCACAGACTTAGGTAAGTTACTATGTAAATCGCAATAGAATTATAGAATTGTACTATTGTAATGTGCAACTATCTAGTTAAGTTCTAGGGAGCAGATAATTATGTTAGAAGGCGAGTGTCAAATTATGTCTATGCCATTACTCAAGGCCCGGGTCAAAGTCTGAATCCCAAAATTTAACACAATGTTTATACTGCTGTATTTTTTGCAACATACTACATCAAGATGATTCAACATAAAGTTCAATGTTTTTTTTTCCAAAAAACTAATTAGCTTAATTCACAGCCTCGTTGAAGCACAAGCACCACCACGTCTATTTTGACAACTTTTTCACATCTGTCCAACTGTTGGAAGACTTGGAGAAAGATGGCATTTATGCTTGTGGTACAGCTCGCGCTGACCGCAGAGGCTTCCCCAAGGCTCTCAAGCAGCCAAAGCTGACAGAAAGGTAATTGTAATAAGCATAATAAAAAATTATAATTATTTACCTTTTCAGGGGGGAATACATGACTCTCCAGAAAGACAAGGTGACGGTCTCAGCTTGGAAGGACAATAGGGTTGTCCGTGTGATCTCCACAGCCTCTGACGCCACTTCGGTCACCTCTGTACAACGTACAGTCAAGACGGGCGAAAAAATCTCCGTCCCGTGCCCACAGAGCATCGAGGACTATAATCACTTCATGGGGGGTGTCGACAGAGGGGATCAGCTCAGAGGGTACTACAGATGCCCTACGAAATTCCACAAGTTTTATATGTACATTTACTTCTTCCTAAAGGATATTTGCATTACAAACAGCTACATATTATATCGACAGTATTCACCCACCAACGCACTGAAAACCCTCCTCTCATTTCGTCACGAGTTGGCCAAGGAGCTAATTGGCGACTACTGCTCCAAAAAGAGCAAGACACCCTCGAAATCGCTAGGAATAGCTCACTTCCCTCTTCACCACCAGGATGTACGCAGAGGTCGTTGCCATCTGTGTCATCAGAAAAACAAAAGGAAGGACACAGCCTGGTTTTGCCTACAGTGCGAGAAGTGGTTTTGCCACACTGGCAACCCCTCATCTGACTGTTTTATGCTATGGCATAAGAACATGTAACTAGTTGTATAAAGCGTCAACTCCTACGAGTTTTTATCCTGCCTGTTGAACATAGTACTGACTGTAACACGTAACCAGTGTACATTTACTACTTTACAAGCTATCTATATGTAGAGTAAGCGTACTAGCAGTTTAATACACAGCCACAAAGCTTACCTATGAAGTGCTGTGGCCTTGGCTGGTTCGTTCCAAACCAGGAGATCCCGACAGAGAATGCTAGGCAGTTGCCTAAATGTTAGTTGCATCTTTCTTTGCCCGAGGCGAATGCTGAACAAGATAAAATAGACTACACTCTAAAAACAGGCTGTAACCTTACTTAGCTACTATTAAAGCATACTCTGCACACTCTGAGGTAAAGACAACAGGCTTTAATCCTGACTGTTGGTCTGGACATAAATATTAATCCAAGTATTAAAAGTTCAAATTTAAACAATATATACAATATATACGTCGAGAGTTCACAAAATGAAACAAATGAACAAAATGAAAAGGATGGTCTCAATTTCACTCACATAATTATTCCATCACATATTCCATCCATAGGTTCGTAGATCCCCAAACACAGCAGGACCTACAGTAAAAAGAATTACAATAAATAATTTTTTTTACAGCAAAAGATAATTATAACTGACACATGGGACAATAAATTCTCAAACACATGAACACACAACCCCACTGCCAAAGTCGACTTGCACATAACTTGACACATAGGACTTGACACATAGGACAATACACATAGGACAATAAATGCACTTTTAAAACAATTGCTGAGAGAATCTTGTTATCGATTGACATGTGACCGAAATTTTTGTAGGTCTCTATACAAGAATTGACCCAATAGATAGCCCAGGATCGCAGCGAAGAACAGTCTGTCCAGCAAACATCGTGCAGACATACATACAGACATACATACGTACGAGGGAGGATTATTTTATAATTATGCAGTGAATACGATGACCAGGAGAGGTTGTTCCAAGTTACGTGGTATGTGGATGGCGTGGTATGTGGATGGAGACGTTACAGGTTGGTTATTTAGCACACCACACGCACACACACCAACGATGATTACAAATGTGACTCTACAACGAGGATCTAATGTCTTCCTTAGATGATACATTCGCAGCACAAGATAATTTCCATCTTGTGGTGAGTCCATCGTACTAAACGCATCACTATTAAAAAAAATAGGGCAGTGGGGTCATGAGTAGTTTGCATCACTTTAGTTTGCCAACCCACCAAATTAGCTTGATGTTATCTCCGCCCCCAAGCTCGCCCCCAAGCTTGTAGAGATGGGCGTGGGTCAATGGCTGTGCACAAACTAACCATCGATTTTATGCCTTGCTGCTGCCTCGATGGAAGTATGTGTGGCCTTTAAAAGGCTGCACTCTGGCTGCTTAGCAAGCATGTAGACTACTTGTGAAGTGCCTGTGTACACAAAATTAATAGCTTGCTGCTTCCTCTTCGAAAATATTCTTTGGCTACCAAGATGAGGCCAAGATAAAGCTCTGCCCCGGAACCAAGCTAATCCTATATGCTGATGACATCCTCCTTTACAGGCCAGTAATTTCAGATAACGATCTCACTCAGCTCCAGCAGGATATTAATGCAGTTCACAACTGGACTATACAACATGGTCTCCTTCTAAACAACAAAAAAACCAATGTTCTACCCATCACAAGATCTATGAATGCGATCCCACTCACCCTCTCTATTTCAAACCAGCAAATCCCCATTGTGGAATGTTTCAAGTACCTCGGCGTCACCATCTCTAAGAATCTGTCCTGGTCTGAGCACATTACCAACACTGTGAGGACATCCAAACAACAACTGGGATTGCTCCACAGGAAGTTAAAAGATGCATCACAGCAATCAAAGCATACAATTTACAGGAGCACTGTACTACCCAAACTTGAATACTGCGCCGCAGTATGGGACCCCCATCAATCAACACTCACCAAGAAACTGGAGAACACCCAATCATTTGCCTGCAAAATCATAACCAAAGAATGGAAATCTGACTATACTTCTCTACTTAACAAACTCCAACTCAAATCTCTTAAAGACCGCAGGAATATCCAAAAACTTAAAGTATGCTTCAAAATCATCAACAACAAATCCTGTATTCCTCCCTCTGTCTTCTCACCCCACCCATCCCCTTCCCCCCGTCATCCGCACAGCCAAATACTCTTTATACCACATGTGGGCACCTCATCCCACAAACATTCCTTTTTTCTGGATGTAATACCAAAATGGAATTCTTTACCACCAGAAGTTATCAACAGCTCCTCTGATTCATCATTTAAATCGAACCTCAGTAGCTTTTTGTGTAATAATTATTATAATTAGCCGTAGCTCCTGTTTTATTTCTCTGTTTTTGTGTTGTCCAGGGGAAGTCTTCACACTAGCCATCTGAGCTACCTGATCTACCCTTATGCACACCTTGGTTTTGCATAAAAATTTCTTAAATAAAAAAAAAAATAAAAAAAAAAAAAAATGAGGGTCTACCAATTGATACTACTCAAGTCCTACATGTAACTTTTTTTTTTTTTTTTTTTAAGTATCCTAGCTCAGCAGAACTTCAATCGCATTCATGATACTATCCAATCTGCCACAGATCATGCAACATTCACAAGTTGCTCCCTCCCACCCTCCCAGATTGACAATATTATGTTAACTTTGTGTAATGTGTCATTTTTGTGGTTATGACTAAGAGATCACGGAGACCATAGGAGAGCGATTTCCTGTACATAATGGCCCATGCGGTGTACCCACGCAATAGTTTGGTGCCCAGAAGAGCACATTTTCATTGTGTGTTGCAGCTTGGTAAGTAGTATTACATTGGTAAGTAGCTCATAACATAATCTAGCTCATAACATAATCTAGAACATTCCATACAAGTGTCCATACAAGTGTCCATACATGTATCCTTCTCGCTTGCGTTGGGATGTTCAATAGTCCTTCGGCACTTTCCACACAGGCATTTTCCACACAACGAAAGTTAATTACCTTTTCCAGATCTCTGGGGGACGAAAGTGCTTGCGCATACTATCAACTGTGCATGAAAATGGTCACTTTAGTTGCAACTGCATTTTAAGATGCCATGTGCTTGAGCAATACTGAATGAAAATTTGAACTTCAAAGACTTACAACAAAGTAGTTCTTCAGTCTATAGGTCTAAACATAATGAGAAAGGAGAAATGCTAGGCAAGTACACAGTATTGAGGCTGTACTGTAGTCGAACAGAGGCGACAGTCAAGTGAAGAGATTCCAAGTGAGAGATCACGAGGAAAAGGTGGTTGGAGGTTTATAGATAAGTCCAAATAGCCGTCTTTGTAGCAAGCATTTTCGTCATTTGTACAGTTGTATAGCACCAGCTCTACCTCATGATGCAGCTTATTATGGCAGTCATATATAAACTGTGAAATGTTGTTATTAATAAAATGTCGTACAGAACATGTTACAGAGAATATTGATAATGGCTACAGTACTATCAGTCTATCTATGTTATCTAGTTCTTGTGCATACAAGCCCAGAGCTTGTATCAAATGTGAGAATGGACATGAACACAAGCAGTATTGTCTAAGTAGTGTTGTTTCTCTTTCTTGTTGACTTTGAGAATCCCTCTCAGTATTTAACTTGAGGCAGATTCTTGGGATGTCAACTTGCATTGTCATCAATCAGAGTTTTGTTCTCTGTTATTTTTATTGCCATAGTTTGGAGGCAACAAAAGTAGAGGCAAAGTGATGCATTCCAATGACGTAAGCGTGTCACGGATGGCTTCAAATTTTCTACCGTTGCCAATCCTTCCCTTCCTATATCTTTGATTGAACGTACCAATGTATACGAAGATGTGATTGACTTGTATCGCGAAGTATCCAATCTTTATTTACGATGGAGGAGTTATTTGAAGGAATAACTATTTTGATACCTATGCTACATCCTCAATCAGACTTGACTCTACTTCCGATCATACCAAAGTTGGAGGCCCATTCGCATTGCTTGCCTACTCTTCCACCAAATGTTCTTTTGGATTCTTTTTTGGATTACATCACCCTCAAACGTGCCCTACTTCAATCGAAGTGTGAAGTATTTTCTTCTGAATTACAAGACGAGTTAACTTGCCCAATTTGGCTGTGTGCTTTTGGCTGCTGCCAACTCCTTCTAATCTGATGATGATGATGCAACAAGTTGCTCGATATGAGTTCCTGACTGATAAATATGGTATACTTCCCGATGACATTAAGTTTCTGCGAATTCTAGTTTTTATCGCGACAGGAATCTAGAGTGTGTGGAGCCATGATGGGCACTATGCAGCCAAATGAATTGGGTCTCTTCCTACGATTTGTTACTGGAAGCTGTGTGTGCAATACAATCGATTGCACTTTGGAATAGAAGTTTCTACTTCACTGACTTCAGGAATGACTTCGTAAGCTCGTACAAACGAAGAATTTTCATGGAGGATGGAATCAGCGTATGAATCAGCGTTTATTGAACTGAACTTGAATTATAACTGAGGCCATTTAGTCTGCATTTTTGTATAATTATATTGTTGTGATGCCATGAGATGTTATACGACATTTTTGTATTGACACTATGATGAGATCCCGTTCGTAAGAAGTAGCCCACCATCGTAGGTCGGATCGAAAACCCACATTCAACCAAATCAGATGGTGCAGTTCTTTTGCTACCGTGGACAATGCGATCATTCTTCTCAAAAATGACATGTTGCAGCTGACCTGACCAATCAGGGAGATTAACTCCTACGTTCGGACCAACCTCGGATTTCTCTCTGTAAACGAATGAGTTTTTCCTGGCATGCCCAAGAAAGTTAACCGCTTAGCAATCGGGACCCCTAAACGAGCACAAGTGACTAGCGTCTGAGCGAGCGCCAGTTGGGTGTTGGGGGCACCAAATATAAATAGTCGTCCAAGTAGTGAATGGCTCGGGTCCCCTGCTGGCCGGCGTTAAATATCTTGGGAGCCGATCTTAAACCAAATGGCAGGAAGCATCGGCATAGAGGTTCCCTCTCCACGACATTACCCAACAACAGACGATCCTCGGGGTGAACCCTGTATGCACTCTCAATATTCAACTTTGCAAGCAGCGACCCTTTTCCCAATTCACTAAACCTTTGAACTGCTTCGTCCACCGAGGTGTACTTTTAATGAACATACTCCCGTTCGATACCATCATTAACACTCGCACCCGCAGGATGCGACAGGCCTAAAATTAGTCTCCACTTTCCCAGTTTGGGGATAACACAAAACCGGCTGACCTGCATCTGTGCCCCCACTCGTGGGTCAAGAGGACGACCCATTGAAAGTTCCTTGCCGTCAATAATCTCACTGCTTAGCTTTTACCGAGGTGCAGACACAATCCTAATAACGGAAGCCAATCCGAAAGCGACCGCTCTCAATGTAGGCTGCATACATGACTCGTCCATTCCCTGACCACTAAGGGGGTGGTCACTTCTAGTATCGGTATCTAGTATCGGTATCCTTCCTTCAAACAGTCACTGCTATACATTAACATAATAT
The DNA here is from genome assembly GCF_963675165.1 of Halichondria panicea. Lineage (NCBI taxonomy): Eukaryota > Metazoa > Porifera > Demospongiae > Suberitida > Halichondriidae > Halichondria > Halichondria panicea. Next base: position 3,504,017 of record NC_087387.1, read on the forward strand.
CAAGGGTGTAGTAAGCTAGAGTGCAAGTGCGCTATAGCGTTAGTGGTCAGGCCAAGGTAACCATTTTACTATTATGATATTGACGACCATTACATCATATAATGAGGTACTTACCACTAGCACTTGCTAATTAATTTTTTTTTTTGACAACCATAATATATTTGTGCATGCACTGTAATAACACTGGAATAAATAAGTCTGCGTAACAATCGGTATATCAAAACAATCAGATCAAAGGTTGTACAGGATCCTCTCTTTTCCTGTCATCACACCATTTCTTGTGAGGTCCTGCACACCGGGAGCTCAAAGGGGGCAATTCTCAGCCTCGCATCGGCCAGGCCGTCATTCCAGGCTCCCCTCCTTCGCTTCTTACGAGGGCTCTTTCGAAGGACCCGGGTGGCTCATTCTGGGAACAGTTCTGCTTGGTTGCAGGGAACATTCCTCTTGACCGTAATCCGACGCCGTGCAGATCGAACAGAATTTGCCCCTTCCTCTTTGAGCTAAAAAGGTTATCAAAAGACGTCATCTGCTGGCGGAACAGTGAGCCACACCACGTCCTCCACAGTGCTGAGCTCCTTAGTACCCAACTCAGTATGTCAGGGAACCTCCATATTGTCTTTGAGGGAGCTCCACAAACTCGCCCTTAATGATTCGTTTTACCAGCCTGACTGGGACCACGGGCAACGCTTCCCCGAGGCTCTGGTCGGTCCACTACCTAAGTTCAGGTCACCTCCTGTGCAAGGGGGCTCGATCAGTTTGCAACCATATTGTGTGCAGGGTCTCACTCAAAGACCTAGAGCTGCTGCTAACCTAGTTGGTAATTATACTTAGTTGGTAATTAGAACATATTGCAAAGTGGGTGTGGTTTTCTATGTGTGGTTTTCTATATGTAAGTATTTATACCCATGGCAACTGCTTATTCATCTAAAAGCAGAGTGACACCTTCTCCTCTACTGCTCGCCCTCTAGCCGCCACATTTTCTTCTCTCACTCTTTTCTCACTTCGCTCACGGTACTACTCTTTTCTCACTCTACTCCCACCGCTCACGGTACGTTGTGACTCATCACCCAGAGGGTCTTCTTGAGTCGGGGTGTGTGTGTGTGTGTGGGTGGGTAGGTGGGTAGGTGAGACTGAGAGCATGTAAACGGGGCCTCTCGGAGTGTGTGTGGGCATGTGTGAGTGTGTGGGCGAGGTCACTTCCGGATCTGGTTGTTGATCTGGTTGTTGACTGACTCTGGATCCTATACGTAAGACTCCATGCTTCTTTGCCGTCCATAGTGCATTTTATTGCATGCTAGTCATACATGCTACATGCCTTATTATCACGACACCGTTTGCTCTAGTTACCGTTACCCGTGGCGCGCGTGGGCGGCCACGGGTCCGTTGGTCGGTCGTTTTGTCACAGGTATATCTGCTCACCTGGGTACCACAGTGGCAGATTTTGATGTTAAAGCAGCTACACATGGCCTGATAGTAGAAAGCTAAAACTTACTGGTTGGTTGTTGGCTGACCCATGCAGTCCACAGTACATGTCCTCACATGTACTGCTCCATGCCTCCTGGTTTAACGCTCTTGAGTTGCTGTGCTAGTCATACATGCTACATGCACTGCATCATCATCACTCTTCTGGTTTCTTTATTATCATGTCACCAGCCGAGGGTTTGTTTGTTTGTTTGTCTGTTTGTGATGAGTATCTACTCACCTGGATGCCTTCACAGAACAATATCTTGATTTAAATAGTGGCTTCTTTGTCGAGCAAAATCAGGTCTGCTTACCTGCGTTTACAGTATGACTTTTGATAGTGGCAGCTTTCGGTGTTAAAGCTTCTTTGTCTAATAAAAAAAGCGAACAAAATGTAGAACTTGCACATGCGTTACTTATAACTGAAGTGATCCTGTACCAAGAACAATGGAACAGGGTCACTAAAGTAGAAAGCTGTATATACCAGGAACAATGGAACAGGGTCACTAAAGTAGAAGCTTCACTAAAGTAGAAGCTATAGCTCCCCTACTCCGTGCAGCCTGAGACTCCAGGCTTCTTTACTGTGATCCTAATCCACAGTGCCAGTGCCACTACCTGTTCTCAAATGTTTCAGCATGCCTCCAGTATTTTATTGCTCCTGAGTTGCTGTGCAAGTCATACATGATAACAATTATATTTCTGCATTATATTTCTGGTTTCTTTTTAATCATGTCAAATCATGTCACCAGCCGAAGCCGAGGGTTGTGCTCTAGTTTGTCGTTTGTCATGAGAATCTCTACTCACCAGCCTTCACACAACAATATCAGATATATCAGATTTTGATGTTAAAGTTTCTTTGTCGAATAAAAGCAAACAAAAGCAGCTCGGCCATTATTTTCATTGTGAGTTTTCCACATGGGTTACTTACAGCTGAAGTGATCCTGTACCAGGAACAATGGAACAGGGTCACTAAGTACAATAGCTACCTACCTCTGCTGACTACGTATTTGCAGCTGAAGTGATCCTGTACCAGGAACAATAAGAGTGAATGGTCCAGGCCTAGCTGTGATCCCAGTCCACAGTGCATGCCAGTCCACAGTGCATGTCTCATGTGACATGTACCACTCAATGTTTCAGCCTCCAGTGTTTAGCTATTGAGTTGCTACATGCACTGCATTATTAGTTTGTTTGTTTGTTTGTTTGTTTGTAACAACTCACCTGGATGCCATAGCACTGCGTTTACAGCATAGATAGTCTTCACACAACAATATCTTGGTGGCAGATTTTGATGTTAAAGCTTTTTTGTCGAGTAAAAGCGAGCAAAAACTAAGAACTTGCCACATGGCCTTGAGTCCTTGAGTCAAGGTACAGGATCACTTCAGCTAAAAATACGTAGTCAAGGATTGATTATGTATTTTCAGCTGAAGTGATGAAGTGATGAAGTGATCCCGTACCAGGAACAATTGAATACTGTCAAGAAAGTAGAATTGTGACTGGTTGTATCCGTACTCCAGAGCAGGCTGCATGTACGTTGTTAGTTTAGTTTTATTGCTTTTGAGTTGCTGTACTGTGCTAGTGCATGCTAGTCATACATGCTACTTCTTTATTATCATGTCACCAGCCGAGGGTTTGCACTTTAGTGCTCTAGTTTGTCTGTTTGTTACCCGAGGTGCGTGTGGGCGCGCGTGGGCGGCCACGGGTCGGTTGTTGGTTTGTTTGTTTGTGTGATTTTTTCTACTCACCTGGATGCCACAGCACTGCCAACAATATCTACATCATTCTGGTTTCATGTCACCGTTTGTGCTCTAGTTACCTTACCCGAGGCGCATGGGTTGTTTGTTTGTCTGTTTGTGATGGAATTTTCTACTCACCTGGATGCCACAGCACTGCGTTTACAGCATGACAGTATCTTGATTTAAATAGTGGCATGTTAAAGCTTACGAAGTAGCTATATAATAGAAGCAGCTATATAATAACAAAATGTATATAATAACAAAATGTAGCTTGAACAGAACTTGCACATGCGTTACTTATAACTGAAGTGATCCTGTACCAAGAACGATGGAACAGGGTCACTAAAGTAGAATGATTATACCAAGAACAATGGAACAGGGTCACTAAAACAGGGTCACTAAAACAGAAAGCTTGAATTATAGCTCCTGCTTTTAGCTCTGGGTGGACGTGCATATAGTACCACTAGTCTACCTGTTCTCAAATGTTTCAGCATGCCTAGTTTATTGTTCGTCATACGTTATATTAATTTCTGGTTTCTTTATAATCATGTGACCAGCCGAGCTCTAGTTTGTTTGTTTGTTTGTTTGTGATGGGATTTTCTACTCACCACAGCACTGCGTTTACAGCCTTCACACAACAATATCTTGATTTAAATAGTGGCTTCTTTGTCGAGCAAAAGCTAAGAAGCTTGAACAAGCTTGTGAGACTAGGTCTGCTTACAAAATTACATGTGAGAATAGTGTGAATAGTGTCTCGTTAGTAATAGTGTCTCGTTAGTACTAGCTGGGGGCTGGTTTTAAATATCATTATATATTTTTGGTCACCGATGCTTTATCTTTTGCAGGTAAGTCGTTTATTGAACTCGTTGAACTCGTACACTATCTATTCAAGATACCAGACGAATACCAGACGTCCAATCCTTCTTAAGCTGTCAAGATCCATTAGAGAATCAACGAGGTGGTGGACAATCCAAATGTTGAAGAATTTACGAAGAATACCCGAGTCATTAACTAAAAGGACCAGCTCGTGGGAACTGTAGAGGTGGTAGTAAACGAAGTTCTACATGTACAGATGGAGAGAACATTCAACAGTATGTATAATTGCAATGTCATGGTTACTGTTTTGATTATATGAAAATTGATTATGATGGATGATGATGAGACATAATTATAATTAACAATTGAACCCAAGAACCGCCATGAGCTGGCAGCTGTAGATCTGGACTTCTCTTTCGGTTTAGAAATTAACTGCTTTCTTAATCCTTTGGATTTCTGTTTCTGAACTTTTCAACCCATGCACTTGCCAATGAAAATCCACGAATTTTTACCCAATCTTCGACAATCTGAACTTTTCAACCCATGCACTTGCCAATGAAAATCTTACCCAATCTTTGACAATCATTCTTAACAGGGCCCAGTCTGCACTGACAATACACCACCAGAAAATTAACATCCTCATTCTCGAGAATGGCAGCAATGATCATTGGTGCTTCGAAGCCCACTTCTGCGATTCATGCTCACCTTCACTGCCCTTCACTGCCCTCGTCCAACAAATCAAAAATACAAAGTAGCACGGGTTGATTTTGGAAGCTGAGCCTGCAGTAGACCATAGATCTGGTAAGGGCGCTACATGTTGTACTTGGGTCTTGCCGTGGATAGCTTTGAACATTAACCCTTTAACCGCCACAGGCCGCCCGCAATAGCAATAGTGACTTTTTTTGCGAAATTCTGCGATACTTAGGAAGTAGCTCGAACTACGCACATCCCTGTATAGAGGAAGAGCACGTGTCTAGAAATTTCCAAGCCACGTTGCTATGTTAAAATTTCATTAGCATCTTACTGCACAAAGTTTATACTAGGTTGTTTACTTGTACCGATGTGCTTGAGGACAGCAATGGCGATGTCTCCTCTGGTGATGACAGTGCCTATGAAGGAGTAGGATACCTGGGACTGAGGACATGCATGACATGGACCTAGACGCTAGAGCTATGGACCAGGACGGTGAAAGACCAGGATAGGGCTCACTGTGTGACTCTGGCAAGTAGTATAGTATAGCTAGAATATCAGTAGTAAGTATAGTACCGTACCCTCGCGAAAATAAGCCCATCTTGAATAAACGCCCATCCCCTCTTTTGCTTCGAAGTTCTTGCACAAGGGTATTTTCACTCGATTATAAGCCCACCCAGAATAAGAAGTTGAGCATGCGCAGTAGCTGAATGCCACATGTTTACTATTAATTTTTGTGAAGAAAGGAAGTTTTAGCTAGTAGCTAGTAAGACTATACTCCTTGCTGGACCAAGATCAGACATTATAACTTTCTCTGTATGGATCTGTTTGCCCCTGAAGATCAGGGAACAAGTAGTCCTATAATTATGCTGAGAAAGGGAACAGAAAGTCTAAGAAAGTTATCACACAGGCTAATTTTGCAGGTTACCTTGCCTTGGTTTTCTGAAACAAAGTACCTGATAGCTGGAGTATGACCTACCATCCTTCGAGAAGTTTCTGCTACATCTGACATCAACAAGCAACGAATAGAGTCAGAGTCCACTTTTTCATGTTCATTCTCTTGTCATGCTTTAATCATACTCGTGCATTAGTTTATAACATTGTTGTTGTCAATAAAATGTTCATACTATCTATTAAAATGAAAATACAATAAATTAATTAATACAGAATTGCCATAGAGCAAAGTGTAAACCTCGATTCGATTTGAGGCCGCGGGCGGGCGTATATTCGAATGAAAACTCGCCGTTCGCGATTAAACGCCCAGTCCCCTAATAAGCCTAGACTTCTTGCAGAAAAGGGTGGGCGTATTTTCGCGACGGTAGTAATAAACAGTCTTTATGTGAGCTTGTAAATTTCATAGATCGTTCACCGATATAGTAATACATGTACGTATTGTACTTCAAATTGATATAATTATCTTAGCACTGTTACATTCATATGATGTGAAAATCAAGGGCTGATCCATAAAAAAATTTTTGGGGATTTTATCTCACCGCTGGCCGAGCATTTAAATGGGTGAGCGTAATAACCGTGGTTGTTATGGCAACACATGTTGCACCATTTTATTCCTTGTTGTATTGGTATATGGTTGCTAGGCATTTTATTGCTCTGGAAACCCGATAGAGAATTTACAGACATTTCACTTCACTGTTAAACTTCACTGTTAATCGACAGTTACGGTGTTAAATTACTAAGATACTGGCATAAAATTGGTGCCGATAGAACACATAATTATTTGCTTTAGCAGGGAAGCCCAGATTTCATGGTAAATCTTGGATGTTCACGTAGGTTGTCCACATTTTCTCTCTCCTTGCCTTCTGTGTTTTGGCTGTGCACTTTCTGAGAAGCAGTCCCTTTGAAAAACGTCCACTCTGGTGAGATTGGCAGGAACCCATACAGCCAGCTTCTCAGCAGTGCAGCTTCTCAGCAGTGTAGATATTTTGAAGGAATTTTCTACATTTCAAGAGTAGAGAACGTGGAAAAAAAGATTGACACTAAAAGCTTGCACACAAACAGTCACTACTTACTTGAATCACTAGGGCTAGAGCTGGCTGCAACTCTTCCTAGCAACACGTAAATCTTAATCTTCCTGCCATGCCATGCTGCTTCCGTCTAACGCGGACAATCGCGGACAATCCCATGAAATTGGATTCACGTGATCTCGTTCACAATCCCCTTCCCCTTCCTCTACTATCAATGCTCATACATGCTACATGCATTACTACTCTTCTGGTTTCTTTATTATCATGTCACCAGCCGAGCTCTAGTTACCCGAGGCGCGCGTGGGCGGCCACGGGTATAGTAGTCTGTTGGTTTGTTACCCGAGGCCGTTTGTTTGTTTGTCTGTTTGTGGCGAGAATCTCTACTCACCTGGATGCCATAGCGCTGCGTTTGCAGCCTTCACACAACAATATCTTGCTTTAAATAGTGGCAGATTTAAGTTTAAAAGCGAGCAAAAGTTAAACTTTCCCGTTGGCAGCTGCTAACTACACGCGGCCTTTATTTGAGATACCCTATGATTTTCCACACGGGTTACTTACAGCTGAAGTGATCCTGTACCAGGAACAATGGAACAGGGTCACTAAAGTAGAAAGCTAGAATTGTCTACCTCTGCTGACTACGAATTCCCCTTAATTAACCCCCCCCCCCGAACGCTGATCACGGCTAGCCGGAGGAAAACTTAAAGCACACTCAACTAAAGGGGCGGGTGGGTGGGTGGGTGGGCGGGAAATATCAGTTTGCCTTCTTTTCTACTACCACGTGGTCCACCACGCGCATGCTCAACGCGCATGCTCAACACTCGACTTAACATACTTGGCGTTAACTACGTTTAATTGCATTAAACTACATTAAAATTGTGACTTCCTATATACTCCAGCCTGGCAGGACTCTCTAAGCCTAAGACTGATCCCAGTCCACAGTGCATGTCTCGTGTGACATGTACCACTCAATGTACCACTCAATGTTTCAGCATGCCATGTCTCCAGTGTTTAGCTATTGTGTTGCTGTGCTGGTCATACATGCTACATGTCACTAGCCGAGGGTTTGCACTCTAGTTTGTTTGTTTGTTTGTGATTGGCTTTTCTACTCACCTGGTAGCCTCGATCCCAGGCCGAGTTTTCGCTTTTATAACGGTTAGGCGAACAACTGGGCCTGGTACTAGTTGTCTGCGCATGCGTCAGTCGTTCGTCAGATTCTGACGAATGGATATTCTCGTTCACTTTCGTGACATTTATATTCGTGTACTATCGTGTACTAGAAGTCAGTTCCCGTTTTATCATTATTTGGAATGGCTCTTAGCTGAAGCTTCTCTCTTCTCTGAAGCTTATTCTGAAGACTGAACAACAAGGGAAGAGGTATAAAGCTTTGTCAAGCTTGTTAAGGTCAGATCTTTTTGTGTGGGCCCTATGGCTATGCTATCAAGTCTTGTTCATGTTTGGCAAGATCTACCAGTATGTAGGTAGACTACAGTTTCATCACTAATATGGTGGATCAAGTGAAGAGTGTGAGCTAGAAAACTTGGTGCTGCCATTATCAGCTCGTCGACAATGACACTAACCTGTTTAATACGAGAAATTTAATATGTATAGATCTACACGTATTTAAAATGTCTACTTCTCTGTACAGGAGCAATGGCTAATATCCAGCTATCCCAACAGTGCTCCTCTTGGCTATACTAACGGACGAGACTGGACAGTTTGAGGTAAGGGTTTAACCGTCTTTGGTTTCTTTTAATATTGTCCTATACTCACAGGACTGGAGTATGACCTGCTCATTCGAGTGTTGCTGGGTAGCTCAGAGACATCAAGAGAATCTACGTTTTCTCAAGCAAAATTTAACTGAGTTACGAGTTGGGGCCTAGAATCAGAGAAGTCCAGCAGCCTGCTAAATCTTTTTGAAACGTAATTTGAAGGCATTCAATCATCCTGAGTTGCCCTGGGTCACTGTAATTGTGCTGCAAGCACAACTGGCAACTCCCCAGGCCTTTGTGAAGCAGCTCCCTATGTGCATCTTTTGTGTACTCACTCTGTGCATTTTCTGTCTACAAATTTCCATTATTGATTTATTAAATATTTTTGCCGACCACAAATATACAATGAAAATTTGACGCATGCGCAGACAACTAGTACCAGGCCCAGTTGTTCGCCTAACCGTTATAAAAGCGAAAACTCGGCCTGGGATCGAGGCTACTCACCTGGATGCCACAGCACTGCGTTAGCCTTCACACAACAATATCTTGATTTAAATAGTGACAGATTTTGATGTTAAAGCTTCTTTGTCGAGCAAAAGCTAAGAAGCTTGTGACTAGGTCTGCTTACCTGGATGTTCTAGCACTGCATGAGTAGCCTCCACACAATAAGTGGATAGTGGCAGCTTTCAGAGCATGTTGGCTTTAATTACCGGATTAGCAACTCGGAGCAAGTTTTGAGTATAAAAAGAGCTGCCGTGGGCGCGACCTTTGACCCCTAAATTTCATTCAAGCCTTAGTAACGAGCTGTTGCGCAAAAGCGCTCAGAACCCATTCATACACACTGTGAACACTAAAAAAAATACACAAAGGAAGGGAAATACATTCTTGGTAGTTTTCCAGAAGCAGAAACAAAAAAAATAAATGGCTGACAAATACTTTATGTATAGATACAGCAAAAGGCAATGCATAATAAAGGAATCTTAAATTTCATTCAAGCCTTAGTAACAAGCTGTTGCGCAAAAGCGCTCAGAACCCATTCATACACACTGTGAACACTAAAAAAAATACACAAAGGAAGGGAAATACATTCTTGGTAGTTTTCCAGAAGCAGAAACAAAAAAAATAAATGGCTGACAAATACTTTATGTATAGATACAGCAAAAGGCAATGCATAATAAAGGAATCTTTTCAGCTGCCATTGTGGAAATTCACCGAAAGTTCGATTCTGAAAAGGATTTATATGTACATCTATATCAAACAAATTCTTTACTATTAATAGGGCAAGTGGAGTGCATGCCACCAGACAGCGAGGCTCTCCTAATAATTATTGCTTGATACAGACCCAGGGAGACTGTCAACAGCAGTCGCAGTCCTTCAAAGCGTCCTCTTCGTCCATGAAAAATGAACAACAAAATTAATGTTAAAAAGCGAAAAAGCGTTCGCAGGTACCTATGGACTACTTACTTGATGGACTACTTACTTTATGTCCACATCTTCAACAACAACAGCATCAGTTTGTCACATCCTTATGTTGGGCAAATGCATCTCTGCAGCAAGATACAAATTAAGACTTGCACCCCCAGTTGGCTTCTTTTGAGGTTGAGAACAAAATAAAAACTTTTGACAGCCATTTTTTGTTTTTAGTTTGTGTCTACTATCTCGTGAGAGAGCGGAAGAAGGCGTATCAAAAGAAGAATGTAAAAATGTAAAGAATGTGCATTATAACTGTCAAGGGCGTCTTTTTGCAAGACTCAAGAATATTCATTGTTCATTTTTTGTTGCGCACGTCTTTTTATAGTCAGCATGCTCGTTTAAAGCTTCGTTGTCTAATAAAACCGAGCAAATTTGCGTCAACCAAGTAGAAAGCTGTATATACCAAGAACAATGGAACAGGGTCACTAAAGCAGAAAGCTTGAATTATAGCTCCTGCTTTTAGCTGACTGGGATCTAGGACCATACTTCATTTGCTGTGATTTGCTGTGATCCTAATCCACAGTGCATATAGCCTGTTTTCAAATGTTTCAGCATGCCTCCAGTCTGGTTTAGTTTTATTGTTCCTTAGTTGCGTCATACGTGATAACAACAGCACTGCATTATATTTCTGGTTTCATGTCACCAGCCCAGGGTTTGCACTTTAGTGCTCTAATAGTAGTCTGTTGGTTTGTTACCCCCGCGGCCAGCGGGGTCTGTTGGTTTATTTGTCTGTTTGTCACGACTCACCTGGATGCAGCCTTCACATAACAATATCTTGTTAGCAGATTTTGATGTTAAAGTCTCTTTGTCGAACAAACTTGCCCGTTGGCAGCTGCTAACTACACGCGGCCTTTATTCGAGATACCCTATTTACATTGTGATTTTTCCACATGGGTTACTTACAGCTGAAGTGATCCTGTACCAGGAACAATGGAACAGGGTCACTAAGTAGAAAGCTAGAATTATCTAACTCTGCTGACTATGTATTTGCAGCTGAAGTGATCCTGTACCAGGAACTAAAATTGTGCTGGATTCCAGCCTCTATAGTCCACAGTGCATGTCTCATGAATAAAAGCTAAAATTGTGACTGGTTGCTGGATCTCCAGCCTGGCAGGACTCTCTCTAAGCCTAAGACTCCAGCTGTGATCCCAGTCCACAGTGCATGTCTCATGTGACATGTACCACTCATGTACCCTTTCAGCATGCCATGCCTCCAGTGTTTAGCTATTGAGTTGCTGTGCTGGTCATACATGCTACATGCATACATGCTACATGCACTGCATTTATCTCATGTCACCAGCCGAGGGTTTGCACTTTAGTGCTCTAGTTTGTTACCCGAGGCGTGTGGGCGGCCACGGGTATAGTAGTCTGTTGGTTTGTTTGTTTGTTTGTCTGCTTGTGACCTGGATGCCATACTCACCTGGATGCCATAGCGCAGCGCTGCGTTTGCAGCATTCACAGAATAATATCTTGATTTAAATAGTGGCAGATTTTGATGTTAAAGCTTCTTTGTCAAGCAAAGCTAGGTCTGCTTACCTGGATGTTCTAGCACTGCGTTTACAGCATGAGTAGCCCCCACACAACAAGTTAGTACTTTTGATAGTGGCAGCTTTCGAAAGGCGATTAATAACAGGGCGAATTTTTATTTTGGGCTCAGTATTTTACGGAATCACGTAAAACAGCCAAAAACGGACAACATAATTATAATGATAGTACAAAGGACCGCAGAAAACAGAAAGTAGTGATGGATATCATATGGATATGAATGAAGAGTTAACAGTTTAAAGTAAGTATTAGTCCTATCAAGTAGGCCATTGTTTACAGGCTTTAACTTTTAGGTTCAAATTGTGGACATTTTTTGGTCTTTTGGCTCTTCCTAAAAGTTGTGTTAAGTCTGTTTCAGGAAGCCTGTCACTGGAAAAATGGTCCTGAAAAAAATTGTCCGGGGACGAATTTTTTCAATGAAAATTTCGGTCCGGGGACTGAAATTTTCAGAAAAAATTGGTCCCCCCCCTGAAATAATCAGTCCGGCTAGACAAAAAGACGTCTCTGGACCAGGAGTGTATGTAGGGCAACCTAGGGTCCTCTCCACATCATATTACGACATACAGATACGACATACAGATACGCACATACCCATGTACAGGGATGCAGTCACATAATATTCAGGAACTATAGCAGCCTTGCTTGTCAGCCAGGTGTACTAGATAGAGCTGCATGCAGCATGTGAGGCCTCCACATTCTTAAGACTCAGTTTTCAACTGTTTCAAAAGAAAGATCTATTAACGATTGACAGTTTTACAGCTTGATAAAATAATGTTACTAGACTATACTACTACATATAATTATAATGCCGAAGTTCTGTCCGGGAATAGATACAGATGGTAGTTTATGGACGGTTAACAGTTACGTCTTAGTTCAAGACTAGTTTAGCACTGCACTGCATACAGTGCCAAACAGCTGATTTTTTGGCGGCAGGAACATTCACACAGGTGTCGTAATGATACCACTCCTTGCATGTGCTGCATTCCACCCAGTTTTCCATAGTTGCCATCTCTGGCATTCTGCATAGGCAGTACACGGGGTATGTATCGATTGACACAATTGAGTCAGGAGCACGACGATACTTCTTAATTGGAAAAGGTAGTATTTGTTGCTTTTGAAAGCAAGAAAACAAGTGCTGCCTCATTTTATGTTGATTGTACTGGAAGCTTCCAGGTGAGTGGCCAAGAGCAAGAGCTGTTGCATTGGCTATAGCAAACAAGCCACAGTCACATCCTCCTCCCTGAATGTGTACGTTCATGAAGTTTAGAGTGATTTCTTTCGCCTCCGTATGCAACAAAGTTGCAATCTGAGCTTTGACTCCCGTGCTAACAGAACGATACATACTGTCATACACGTTAACCACTGGGTGAAGAGTGCCGATAGTAGAGACTGTGAGCCAATGGCCATGGTGATTGTTTACGACCTGTACGAACTCCCCACTTTCAACCTCGTATGAGAAGACAATACCTTTGATAACATCCTGCAAGCCAGGAACTGCTGGAAACGCTCTTTTGAGAAGCTGTTGTGCTGCATTTATCAGATTGTCTGTCAACCATCCAAGTGGATTTAGTAGAACTTCCCTGTCATAGACAGTTAGACGAAGCTCAGGTATCCAATACAGGATTTTAGTGGCTTTTGGTGTACACGTATCCACATCAATGACGTTCTTCTTTGATCGCTCAATGACTGCTTGAGGTATTTTGGCCTGCCTACGATGAAACATCCTCTTCTGATGAGTCGGCTTGAAGGAGGGTGTGATGCGAGGGGTCTTAATCAATTTCAGGGGTGCGCCACGAGGGGTTTGAATCGATTTCACACAAGGGGCCTCACTTGATTTCAAAGGAGGGGTCTTAATCAATTTCACACGAGGGGTCTGAATCGATTTCAGGGGTGTGACACGAGGGGTCTTCAGGGGTGCGACACGGGGGGTCTCACTTGATTTCAAGGAAGGGGTCTGAATCGATTTCAGGGGTGTGACACGAGAGGACAGACGAGAAGTTGCCAGAGAGAGAATACGTCTCTTCTTGATTTCACCCTGAACTGTTGGAGTTTGAGATTTGGGTTGTTTTGGTGTGCTGCAAAACTGAGGTTGCGGTGTTTTGGATATCATTTGGCTAAGAGATAGCGGTGGTGCCGGTAGCAATTTTTCATCCTGATCAATAAATGAGAATGATGGTTCATCTGACTGAAACAAGCCACTTGTACCATTGTGTGCTATTGGTGACAAACAATCTTGGGACTGATTAGTGGGACGGATAGAGTCATCATGGGGGTGTAATTGAGCAATGTTCAAATGAGCGAAATCATGATGAGAGTCCAGACAAGTATTGTCCAATTGAGCGAAGTCCACCTTAGGGGAGTCCTCATCATGAGGGGGGAGTAATTCAGCAAAGTCCAAACGAGCAGATTCCAGGTGAGCGGAGTCCTCAAGAGGGGATTCCAGGAGAGCAGAGTCCTCAAGAGGGGATTCCAGGTGAGCGGAGTCTTCAAGAGGGGATTCCAGGTGAGCAGAGGTCATGTGAGCAGAGTCCTCAGGAGGAGAGTGAGCAGAGTCCATTGATCCAGAATCGCAAGTAGGTGGATCATTGTACGGCTTGAGATGGGGTCCTGACACTAGTACTGTCTTTGATCTATCGCTTATCTCATATGCACCTCGTGGTTTAACAGAGATGATTTTGTAAGGGCCAGTGTACCTCTTCAGCTTCCCACCTTTTGTCTTTTTGCGAGTATGATTTAGTTTCAGGACTAATTGACCAACCATATATCTCTCAGGCTGTGCATGTTTCTTATCATACAGTTCCTTCTGTTTCTTTTGGGCGGCAAGAATATTGGTTTTTGCTTGGCTCAGTCGTACATGATTGTGTTCACGAGTACGTGTAACATCTAGATTGGGCATTTGCTGCTGATACTCGCGAGCAGCTTGGTCAGGAGAAATGCTTGAGACTTCTACATCAATGGGAAGAGTAGCTTGACGATTGAACATGAGTTCAAAAGGAGTAAACTTCGTTGAATTATGACGAGAGGTATTGTATGCGAAAACACATGTGTCCAGGTAGCTACTCCAGGTTTCACGCTTGTTGGACACAAACTTCACTAGCATGTTTTGCAACGTCTGATTGAAACGCTCGTCCAAGCCGTTAGTCTAGAAAATAATATTATAGTTGAAAATACATTTTAAGTATAGGATATACCAGGAAGATATGCACCTATATATATCCTCCGCTATACCGTGATTACTTCGAGGCATAGCCAAGGGGTATATAACCATGATATAGCGGAGAATATGATTATGTGCATATCCTCCGAGTACAAGTGCGATATAATTATAGTTTTAAAACTGTAGTGCATACCTGAGGGTGGTAAGGAGTTGTAAGGCGACGCTGGATCCCCAGGAGAGAACAGAGACTAGTGTCTAAATCATTGTTGAATTCACGTCCTTGATCTACCCGAGGCAGACCCATTCTCATAAATACCTGAGAAGGAAAAGTGTGTGATCATTATTTATTGCCCATGTGTGCGTGCATGCAGTGGGTGCATTGTGTATGTGTATGGCATTCATGGCATTCATACATAATTTATACCTTGAACAATGATGTTGCTACTGATGATGCACTCTTGTCAGGTGTAGGAATAGCTTCTACCCACTTGGTAAAGTAATCGCTCATGGTTAAGATGTAGCGGGAACCATCGTTAGCAGTTGGAGAGAGAGGACCAACAAAATCAATTAAACTGCACACGGATGGGGTGAAGTTCGGGCCTGCCAGTAGTTAGCTTTCGATTAACTCGCTGGCAAATGTCACAAGTAGACACCTATAAAATAAACACATAAATATTGAGGGAAGGTGTTCCTGTTTGAGACTTTGTATACATGTAGGTGTAACAATAATACAGAACCAAGTTGACATCCCAATAATTAAAGGTATTGAATTTGACTATTATGTGCACTAAAATACAAGGACAGATATAAGCAAATCTACTAACCATTTCTTTCACGTCCTTTACCATGCCATGCCACATGTAACGCTCCTTAATTCGGGCAAGTGTGCGAGTCACCCCCATATGTCCAGATGTTTCATCAACATGGCAAGCGAACAGTATTTTCTTTCTCTCTCTTCGGTTGATAATGTATCGGATCAACACATCATCCTAAAATATCGAGAAGGCAATAATAATTATATATAGGAGCTATAATACCAGACTGAGAATCGAACATAGATGACGCGTTATATATACCTAGAGATGGCCACTCCTGTAATGATTGTAATTTCAACTACATTACAGATACACCAACTCACTCTGTCCTTTCTCTTGTGTTTGTACATCAAGTCACCATTGTTCACTACAAACTGCTTGGCCTTTCTTCTGATGACCCTTTTTCTTCCCTCTTTACAGTCATCAGGGTACTCCTTGGTGGTGACATAGTGGAATACCTCTTCTATCAGCTCTTCCTCCCCTGTGTGTAGCTCAAGCTCCATAAGAACAAACTTTTCAGCTGCATCAAAAGCTGTGCATGCATGCATTGATTTTATTATAGCCACATGGAACAGGCAACTCATTGCGCAGCTCAGGACTACTTTTTTCGAGGGCGGACCAACATTATCAGCTAAAAATTGGTCCGGGGGACCGAAAATTTCAGTCCCCGGACTGAAATTATCGGCAGACCAAAATTTTCGTGACAAGCCTTTTCACTGGTCTTCCTTGGGGGGCCAGTTTTGTCCCTCTGAGTATCCCCTTTCTGTAGTCCGCCTGAGTTTACTTTGATATATTTCCCTGCCCTTCCATTTGACCATACAGTCCCTGTGGTACGTACATACATGTATAGATGGCATCCAAATTCTGTATAGTAATTCTGTGTAGTAATACATTGTGCGCACTAATGTAGATGTTAAATTTGTGGTTAAAACTTACGATCTGACTTCCCAAAGTTATGTAGGGCATATGAAATAGCAGAATCGGGTGAGTGCGATGATTTCAGTTTAGTGTATGACTGAATGAATGTTATGATCTCCTACATCCATTTTTTCTGAAAGATCCTCCACAATTTCATTGAGTAATTGTTTGTAATGTGTCCTGTCGTGTGTTTGTAAGCTATGGTCGTCATCCTCCTCGGCATGTGTCTTGAGGACCAAGCTCATGTTTTATTGTGTAATCGGTATCGGGGTGTTCCATCCCAGTATATGTGTCTTCAAGTAGATCTGCATAGAAATCAATTTCTTGTACACGTTGTTTCCCATGTGCAAGGATGGCTAGTATATGTCTAGTTTGCTTATCGTGTAGGGGGAGCATATTGATAGTCTTGACCTCAAACTTCTTGGCAAGAGCTGCTTGGTGTCTACAGGCAGCGCCTGTGCACCCTGTTGTACATGAGCATGTACCAAGTTCCATGTCGGTCACATATTAAAGCAATCCAATATTAGGAATGTTTTCCTCTACTGTGTATGTTGAATCGCGGACTTGCTTCATGTTTACTATATTTAAGGTTAACTTAGAAAGCTCTCTGTACCTTAAGTTCAATCCTGGTTTGTAGCGACTGTGTGCTATATCTAAGAGCCTGCCTGCCTAATAAACCTCCATTGTTGCTGTTATAAAATCAAACATTTGCACAAGGTTGTATGCCTTAACTCTACCGAATATGATCTCTTTAAGGACTCTAATACCAGCCTCAGCATAGTTGTTTGTGTTATTTCCCCGGGGAGAACAAGCTGAAGGAAGATTGTTACAATGATACCCCACTTGTATTAGCAATATGCCTGATGGCACAAGCGCACACCTTATTACGGCAATCGGGTGAGCTTGTTTTTTGTGACAGTACAGCAAGCTTGGATCGTTACAACTGCCCGACATTTATTATGAGTACATCAAGTTCAGCAGGGGGGATACCACTTGGGGTAGTTATCACATCTGGTGAATCAGAGACCACAATAACGGAGGCATTTTCATATCTAAAGACAGTAATGCCCAAAAAAAGCTTTTATGGGAGGAGTGGAAAAGGACCGGCTATGTTTATAACCGATGACTGTGATGCAGAGAAAAATGCACTTAAATCTACTTGGCTACATTCTACTCAGTTGCTATGCATTTTTCACTATTTGCAAAGTTGGTGGAGGTGGCTATGGAATAGTGAACATAGTATTGAAAATGCTGACAGGCAGCCTTTGGTACGAAAACTGGTTTATACAACTGACGAAGCACATCTTGTAAAACAGTACAGCGACCTACTTTCACCTATGTCTACTGTATTTACACACAAAAGTACCCCCAGCTCATAAACCGCCTTAAGACATTTTGGAAGAGGAGGTCTGAATGGGAGGTCTGAATTCCTACTGCTGTAGAAATGCATTGCCACCGTCACTGCCATGTTTAGCATTATAGGTCTTAACCATTTCTTGCAGCTTATGGAACATGTGTTTGCCATTTGTCTCACCAAGGTTATGCACCCTCCACTTTCTGAATAGATAGTAAACATCTGTATATAGTGGGTTTAATGAGCGGACTTTCTCCAATTGTCCATCCTCTTTATCATATTGAATCCCTAAGTTGAGGTTATGAAGATGCAATGCTGATGCCGGTGAGTGCCCTTGAGCAAAGTATGATTGAATTTTGTCAATTGTTTCACCACTCATAGGCCTAAAACTTAATGCTTTGGCTGAATGTATTGTATGATTGTGATCCCAAAAAAGGGTAACTTCACAAGGGTGTGTTTTATGTTTTTTATTTATGGAATACTGTGTGTTGTGTACTTTAAGTGTCTGTTTTCTTGTCTCGAAGGTGCAGGTCTTTCTTTCTCGTTTTATTCGAAGGTTTGCGTTTGTGTTGACAGTGTCTTACAGTCTTGTACACAATTCTTTCTTGTACACAATTCTTTTTCCACTCGTCTTTGTTCCCCTACTTATTCTGTACGTAGTTTTTGTGTGATCATAAAACTCTTGTATCCACTGAATCCACTGAGTTGCTTCACTAGTGGGATGTACATTAATAAGAAAAACACTTGAAACTACAAAGTTGTTTGTGTTAAACGTGGCACTTTTGGTTATTGATATTGACTGGAATATGTACGAATGTTGTGATGGTAGTACCAGGCTTAAGATGTACCAGGCTTAAGAGAGGTGGTAGATTGTCATGATTTATGATAGTATCTGTGGCTGGTGTTTCTGCCTCTATATCACAACTACCGCTGTTCAGCGGTAGAGGAGGTGAATTCGGAGGAGTGGTGATTGGACTGGTTGGCGGCGGTAGAGGAGGTGAATTCGGAGGAGTGGTGATTGGACTGGTTGGCGGTGGAGTAGGTGAATTCGGAGGAGTGGTGATTGGACTGGTTGGCGGTGGATGAGGTGAATTCGGAGGAGTGGTGATTGGACCTGGTTGGTGGTAGAGGAGGTGAATTCGGAGGAGTGGTGATTGGACTGGTTGGCTGTAAGCTGGTAATCGAAACTGTAGCTGTATGTGCGCTACAATCGGCTAGGTTGTACGATTGTAGTGACGGTGAAGTGAGGGATGTCCGAAGGATATCAGAGAGTGTACATTGCTTTGATGATGCTTCAATCTTTTTTTTGTCAATGACTTGCACACCAAAGGATGTTACTTTAGGAAGTGAAGACAACGCTATGCGGTGGAAGCTCTTTGCTCTCTTTGGCTCTAAAAATATATTAGGAGCATAATACAGACAGCAATTGCGGTCTGTTCTCTCACCGGCAGGTCTACATTATTGTGTGAACACAAGGGGTTGGGTAAATCTGTTGATTACATAGTTGATTACATAATAGGTACATATACTGTATACTTACAATAGCTTCCCGTTTAGAAGTTCCTCATACATTATCTTTCTGATTATGCCGATATCCATCTATACATGATTTAAGTAAAGATGCCAGTGTGGTACGTTTGAATGCACACATGTCCTACATTTACTTGTTTGAAGTTAATGGGTTCTTCCCTTGTGATGTGTAGAGCATACTGTTAATAATCAAGGGGCTTAGTTTCATTGTTAGCAGATTGATAACGGCATTTACCTGGCATACGAAGACGCCACAATCGATCCCATTTGTCTGGTCTGGTATTTTCTGTGTGTACAATATCACTATAAAGTAAAGTACCATGAATGACAATCCTACAAACCTTTTTAGCAATAAAGGACCACTCTCTCCAGTCCATACCTCTATCAGAAAGATCGTTCAAATAGGACCTTACAAATGAAATGAGCAGTAATGTTGAATTCTTCTATACTTACTGTACACTTTACGTCACTTGTCCAACAAAACTTATGTTCTCGTTCAAAAGAGAGTCGTAGAACTCTATTTCTTTCTTAGGAATGTTGATGCTCTTTAATGTTTACACGTATATGTGCATGTATACATGGATCAACTGTTTACTGCTATTATGGGTCACTATACTCACCAAAAGTGTCCAGTGATTACGTTAATAATGAAAAACAGTCATTCTTTCTGAAGAATGTTTGCCTATAATTATGTACATGAATTTATTAAATGGTCGTAAACATGCCATATGTAGACGCACTTCTCCATACACGGTTGCGGTCTAAGTATACCTTTTTGAATAGACTAGGGAGACCAGAGAATCCTCTTGTTTGGTACATGTCTAGGAATAGGCTAGTAAACACCTGGATGTGCTTCCCTCTCTGTATTGAGATACTTGTGCAAATTTTCGCACAAACTACCAATTTCGTATTTTGACGTTGAACCTATTGTGCCGTAGGTACTCTACTGATAAAAATAAGAAAACTTCCACCATACGAAAATTGCGTAGTACCACAATGTCCTACTTTTAAATTATTAAATTAATTACATGTACCTCAGTGGCTTCTGTTGATATCAGCTTCAGGTATGTTTCAATTATCTATAGAGTACAATCATTATAACTGTGTGTCATCATGTGATGCGTTATACATGTACCTCAGCATTTAGCCATCCAGTTCCTAAAAGTCTTCGACTGGTATTCAATGACAAAACTGTTGGGTGGTCACCTGTATTGTATGGAACAAATTGTATGGAACAAATACAGCTGTTAATGTCTCCCATTGCCTCGGTTTCTAACTGCAGTACATGCGTACTTACCTTGAACCAATTCATAAAACAACATAAACGGGCTTTGTTGCAATACAGTTGCTAAGCTCACTGGTGTCACCTAGTTTCAAATTGTACAAAATTAATGTCTATCCGTGTTGTATAATTATGTCATACTTTACTTACATCACTGTCACTTGCACGAAACCATTTAGATTGATCCTTGATTGACCGAAAGAAGGCTGTGTAATGTTTCAGTGTGACAGTCAACTGATTGTGTGCCATCAATTTGTACACACTTCGTTTGCTTGGAACGTGGAGAGCTATAAGTAAGAAAACAGTAAATAAAGAAAACAGTAAATAATACAAGTTATTACTGTGTAGATATAATAAGTACCTGAATTTGGACTTTGAAGTTTGTACGATTTCTGTATGAGAATACATCATTACTCTTTTCTGTTTATGTTCATCCCGCTTGAAACTTCGTGTATCTTGGTTGATTTACGTGAATACAGAGGCATTTTGGTAACGTCCCCAGTTCATTACTTATCTCCAATTCTACCTTCTTGTCAAGGCATCTGTAGTAATTATAGGACTCTGTAACTACTATACTGTATTGTTTCTATGGCAATTGAATGCATGCGATATAATGTACGCAAATATCACACGTGACTTCTAAATTAATACCTGACACACTCTCCCACACTTTCTCCTTCCACCCACTCAGAAAACAAATCTTGGACATTAAGCGGTCTGGTGTCCTGAAATGTTTTAGACACAAACAATTTTCTTCAAGTGTTAAACAGGCAAGCAAGCAAGCTAGTACATGAACACTGACCAGTATGTGCATGTATAATAGATTGGCGCATAATAGATGGAACAATTTAACTTACACGTGTATGTAGTTCTATGCACGTGGTTGTTGTCGTGTTTGGATGTTGAATTTGGTGACCACACCTCACACATTTGACTAATGGTAATAATATTAGTATGTTTATTATTACTGTCATTACAACTTTACTTTGGCTTGTGACAGTTGCTGATAAGGTTGAGGCAATGACGTCCTTGGCCCTAGATTATTCATTGACCTTAAGTAATGATAGTTATATGTTCTAGTACTAACCTTGAATCTACTTTCCCCTCGAAGCTAGCTAAAAGAGCCAAGTAGAATTCGTGAGCATCATATTGTTGCCCCTTCTTTATGTCCAATGATACATCTGTTATACAAACACTTATTTTTGTTATAGCAGAAAATGCTGTCATTTACCGGGTAAACAAGAGAGCATAGGATGTACTGTGACAGATGTAGAGCGACTTTGTACGTATGAGTAGTCACTCAGTACCCTTCCAATTGCACCAATGCTACACAGATGACCTGGATTGAGATGGCACAGTACATCCATGCAAGCACCTTTTATGTCTATCTCCCTATATTAAGAGTCTACTCTGTACTTACTAATCCAGCATACTAATCCAGCAACAGTTCTCGCAATCTCCTGAATGTACCCTGGAAAACTCATTGAAAATGCACGAGAAGCTGGGAGTGTTGAACATGCATTGAAGGACAGCATTCATATAGCAATTTGACGCTGGGTTGGTAAAGCCTGGTGGATAAGCCGTTGTACACCTCTCCTGGTTCTCTGCTATCATCGGTTAACTGGCTCAGAGGCTTGGGTTTCCTCTTGAGAGGGTCAGGTTTCTTCCTGGAAAGACACAATGGTTTCCTCTTGCTCATGTTGGCCAGCTGATACCTCTTCAATGTTTAAAGTTCGCGTGTAGTTGGAGGTAAACACGTGGGCATGGTATTATGGTATTATTCGGAAGTATACGCGATTCCGTAAAATACTGAGCCCAAAATAAAAATTTGCAATAACAGGAAGGTTTCCATATGCTGACTCAACGATATTTGTTGCTGACTCAGCAATTTTAAATCAGCTAGCTAGCTAGCTAGCTACATGTAGTTCTAGTGAGGCAGAGCTCATGTCAACGATTCTTCCAGAGACTAGACTCATGCATATACACTACTGTGGACTAGACTCATCTACTTGTAAGAAAGGTATATAAAAAGGAGGAACCTCATTACACTTTATCAATACCCGCTTCTATACAACTACAGGTAGTACTGTACTGTATGTAGGTGTATGTAGGTGGCTGTTGATTATGTCAAGAATTGCCAGCATGAACTTGTGAGCATCTTCTTGGTTTATACCTGTTTGGAGCGTGGTATGACTATCCTATAGCCGACTATATAGGGCTGGACAGAAGGGAGAAGGGTATTGGCTGCCAGTGATGCATCTCAATAAAAAATGCATCTCAATAAAAAAGTAAGCAGCTTTTTTTTATTGTAATAACAATTATCACTTTTCAGCTGAGAGTTTCCAGAGGGAAGAAGCCTGGGATACATGCAGCCTCACTATACATGATAACTTTTCACTTCACTTTACTTCCCTGAACATAATTTCTGTTAAAAGTTTACATCGAATGTGCATTAATAGTCTCTGTACCATGATCATGTGTTTCAAATGTTTATGCATGCCTCCTCCAACATGCAAGATGATCAACACTGAAACCATAATTATAAACCACTAACTCAGCCATGATGTATTTAGGATTGGCTTACATACTTATAAGGCTCTTGATAGCACCAGGGACCAGGGAGCACTCTTGTGCTCCTGATAGCACAAGAAAATATATAGAGGGCGATCATAATTCGAAAGTGCCAAGTCAGCATATGGTTAATATCACCATTCCAGCTTTCGGTGTTAAAGTTCCTTTGTCTAATAAAAGCGAGCAAAATGTAGAACTTGCACATGCGTTACTTATAACTGAAGTGATCCTGTACCAAGAACGATGGAACAGGGTCACTAAAGTAGAAAGCTGTATATACCAGGAACAATGGAACAGGGTCAGGGTCACTAAAGTAGAAGCTTGAATTATAGCGCCTGCTGCTGACTGGGATCCTACTCCATGCAGCCAGCCATACTTCTCTGAGACTCCAGGCTTCTTTACTGTGATCCTAATCCACAGTGCATATATCTATAGTACCACTACCTGTTCTCAAATGTTTCAGCATGCCTCCAGTCTGGTTTAGTTTTATTGCTCTGAGTTGCTGTGCAAGTCATACATGATGAACATACATGATGAACAACATCACTATATTCACTGCATTATATTTCTGGTTTCTTTTTAATCATGTCACCAGCCGAGGGTTTGCACTCTAGTTTGTTTGTTTGTCTGTTTGTGACGACTCACCTGGATGCCATAGCGCTGCATTTGCAGCATAGGTAGCCTTCACAGACTTGATTTAAGTAGTGGCAGATTTTGATGTTAAAGCTTCTTGTTAAAGCTTCTTTGTCGAGCAAAAGCTAAGAACTAGGTCTGCTTACCTGGATATTCTAGCACTGCGTTTACAGCATGAGCAGCCTCCACACAACAAGTTAGTACTTTTGATAGTGGCAGCTTTATATGGAACGCCAAATAGGTCAAAAATACATCCCACTTCATAGGGGTGTCTCACACATCTATCGGTTGCTTTGCACACATCGATCTTTACCCACTTGTACACTTTTGACATCTATAGACATCTATAGACTACTTGACATCTATCGACTACTTGACATCTATCGACTACTTGACATCTATCGACTACTTGACATCTATCGACTACTTGACATCTATCGACTACTTGACATCTATCGACTACTTGACATCTATCAACTAATTGACATCTATCAACTACTTGACATCTATCGACTAATTGACATTTATCGACTACTTGACATCTATCGACTACTTGACACTAGTTGGAATCCGCCCAACTATACTTGACACTATCCATGTACAGTTCATTTAGTCTAGATAGTAGATTACCACAAATGTGTGAGTAGTTGTACTGAAATGTAAATATCTTTTGATTGGAGCATTTCTAAGAAATGGTGTTGATACCCGTGTGTAGATGAATGACTAAACTACATCATATCCAAAAATGTTTCCATTAGTAAAACCAGTAGGTTTTACATAGGATTGGCAGTGGGTTTGCCTGTGTTTAGCAATATTTCAATTATTTTGACTCATGTTCAAACTGTTCTATCTCTGCAGGGAAAGGCCACATCAAGAAACTGGCTGAACAGATAGTTTATTTAGCCTTTTCTCTCTTTGTATCTCTCATTTCATAATCCATAAACATTTTAATGAATAAATATTTTCATTTTAAAAATTGCACTATTTCGACGTTTCACCGCTCTTTGTCTGACTGACTAAGTAAGTAAGTAAGTAAGTAAGTAAGTAAGTTTCTTGCCCAGCATTTACTCCAAGTACAGCCATCTCCAGGACATTCTGCACAGGGTTTCCAAACGACTACAACCTGGATTACAAAGCGCTTCTTCAGATTTGCGATTGCTTCCACGAGGCAGATGACCTCTCAGTCTCTATTTCTCTTACCTAGACAATTCCGCCATCTTTAATGACTCAGCAATTGCGTTGTGGCCAATAATAATAGATAGGCGTGGCTAATAAACCGTCCGCCTAAAATCAGTGCAGCAGTGCTTTTCCAGAGCCTGAGGTGTTCCTTTTCTTCACACTGTTCAGCTCTAGCTCCCTTTCTCTGACAGGCATGCTATATGCACTGGCTAGATATCATGCTCTTAAAATGGCTGTCATTTAATACTGATTCGCAAATTCAACATAATTATCAAGTAATAAATTATTACTCATTATACTATAATTATTAGTCCAGAGATATTCGAGAAGATATCTGATTAGTCCTGTCTTCTCTTCTTGTACTGCCTCTTGACG
Source organism: Halichondria panicea (assembly GCF_963675165.1). NCBI lineage: Eukaryota > Metazoa > Porifera > Demospongiae > Suberitida > Halichondriidae > Halichondria > Halichondria panicea. The sequence continues at coordinate 3,529,240 of NC_087387.1, forward strand.
TTCCACTTATGCATGTCATGATACGTAAACTGTACTGAAAAAGAAAGGGAATCCGACTAGAAAAACATTTGCAATGTGAAAAATTGCTAGGATTGGCCAGGGGAACCACAAAAAAGCGTGGGAACAAGAAATCAGACGAGAGCATAACTCCAATCCGTTACAACGTCATGAACATGTACAATACATAGTATATTAAATAATAGACTGTGTTCCAGATCCACCTATCAGCTTCCATCCACCACATCATTCCATGCAGTCACCAGTACGGTCCGTGCATGTTACTACGCATGGATGGACTGTGTGTACCTGTGCTCAACACTGCATGTATTAGGAACATCAATTCATCACAAATCATCATGATTATGTGCCCCACATTCTAAAATGGATGTATAATAAATATATATAGGGATTGGTCATCACTCCACCAGTAAAAATTGCGTGGCATATTGGCTGGGAAAACATGGGAAAACTACCAGTATACATGTGATTGACGTTGTAACGGATTGGAGTTATGCTCTCGTCTGATTTCTTGTTCCCACGCTTTTTTGTGGTTCCCCTGGCCAATCCTAGCAATTTTTCACATTGCAAATGTTTTTCTAGTCGGTAGAAACATAAGGTGGTGGGTTTGTGGTGATCGACTAATTGACATTTATCGACTACTTGACATCTATCGACTACTTGACATCTACTGCTACGTATACTTACATCTATCAACTACTTGACATCTATCCGATATGATACTACTTGACACTAGTTGGAATCCGCCCAACTATACTGTACATGATCTAGTTGGGCGTGGCCCCACCCATTCATTGTAGCCCCACCCCACAGGGCATGGTCCAATTTTAGGTCAGAGTACATGTACCTACGTACCTGTGAGAAGTATAGTATAGTACAGTGCAGTGTAGTAGTAATCTAGTCTAGTCATGGCTCTTCATGTTAGCTCTAATGAAATGATCGAGTTTCTAACAATATTGGAAGATGGTAGATCTATAAGGACTATTCAAGTGGAAGATGAACAAGGAACTTCCAATGTGCACAGTCTACTTCATCAGTGTGAAGACATTCTCGAAGTTGTTGTTTATGCCTCTGACTCCAGCTGGGTGTGGAGATGCCATTGTTGATGCAGTAACAGAAGTGTATAAGTATATTGAAGTAAATTGCCTAAGAGATAGTCACAGAAGAGGGAGACCTTGTGTGAACGTGTCTGAGACTCAGTTGGAGCACCTTTTGTCGTTTGATTTTAGAGTTAGAGATATTGCACACGTGCTTCATGTATCTGAGAGCACTGTCAAGCGAAGAATAATACAGTTTGGATTTGAAAACAAATTACAGCGCACAGACATCTCCGAATCTGACTTGGATATTATTACTGCTGATTTTGTTCACCAGTTTCCAAACAGTGGACAAAATACTTATGATGGTTATCTAAGAGGGAAATAAGAATACAACGATATCGAGTAAGAGAGAGCCTTTCTCGTATTGATGAAACAGGAGTACAAAGACGTCTGAGACGAGCCTTACACCGCAGGAGATATAGTGTACCTATGCCTAATAGCTTGTGGCACATAGATGGGGCACCACAAATTAACACGCTGGAGAATAGTAGTACATGGAGGCATTGATGGTTTTTCTCGATTACCAATCTATTTAAAAGCGTCTACTAACAACAAATCTGAGACTGTACTACAGTGTTTTTTGCACGCTGTTTCTTGTTATGGTTTACCTTCACGTGTGCGGTGTGATAAAGGAGGCGAAAACGTTAAAGTCTCAGAATACATGCTTTCAAATCCTGAACGAGGTCCTGGTAGAGGTAGCTGTATTGTAGGGAAAAGTGTCCACAACCAACGGATAGAAAGATTGTGGAGAGACGTATTTGTTGGTTGTCTGTGTATGTTTTACCGGTTGTTCTATGCTCTCGAAGACAACAGTTTATTAGATCCTACAGATGAAGTGGATATAATTATTTGCATTACACTTCGTGTTTCTTCCACGTATTCAACAACAACTAAATGTTTTCCGCGAGAGCTATAGCCATCACAGATTGAGAACTGAAGGCAATAGGACGCCATACCAGCTTTGGATAGAGGGAATGACCTCACTAACAACAGATGGAGCAGCATTACAAAGAGTATTGGATGATTCATCAATTGTAAGTATTAGTGATGTGTTTAGTGATGTGTTTACCTTCATTAGTTTACGAAGTCTGTGCATGTAGTACGACGTACAAAATGTATTTGAAACTGGTGGGTCAAAGTATAAGCATTGTGTTTAATTATTTCCTAACTATTATTACAGAGAGATTATGGAATAGATTGGAACGGCCTCCCTTGTATCGAGTCCCAAGATGGGGTTGCAGTCCCAAGCACTAATTGCCCACTGTCTGATGCAGTTTAGTATGCTTAAAGAAGAGGTGAACCCACTTGCTGTTTGTGATGACTATGGCATATCGTTGTTTGGTCGCACCAAAGACTTTAGTAGCTAGATGTCTGTCTATTTAGAATAATGTAAATGTAACATAATGATATTGAAAGAATCATGATAAAGTATGAAAGTGATACAGGGTGAATAGAACACAAAAAGAGTATAATGTTCGAAAGAATTATGATAAATTATGATAAAGTATGAAAGTGATACAGGGTTAATAGGTTTTGTCAAACACAAAAAGAGTATATGTTCATTTTATTGCAGTGCTTATAGGCAACCAAATCCTCCATGGTTTTTCATACCATATACCATTTTCTTTTTAAACTCCTCTGGATTGTTATAATACTTGGAGGGCAGGGCAGGGTTAGCTCCAACGCACAAGTGGACGACGTGGGAAACACATTGGTATCGTTAAATCTCAGACCCAAAGAGTTATCAAATCCCATCGGTGGAACAGACTCTGAACCAGTAGTAAAAGAAAGAAGGTCTTAAGACTGACAGAATCCTCCGAGTCACCTACAGTATTAGCCTAATGATAACAGGCACACTGCAATTATAGTTCATACCTTCAACACATTCACAATCGTACAGAAAATCTACAAACAGCATGTAAGTAGCCTCTTCTTTAGCAAGATCATTTGAGCCCTTAGGTGAAAAGTGGGTGATTTTGAACATGGCCTTCATGGTCTCTGCAATAATTACAACAAAACTAATTATGGTTACCAGTTACACACGACACTTACCAGCAGTCAGAACTTGTGTGTTATTGTGCACAAATAGAGGCCTCATTAGTTCAGGGTACTTCACAATTGCTTCTCCCACACCGTTCACTTGCAATCCCTCCTTAAGCTGGTTAATCTCTGCTAAAGACTCGAGAAGAGTGTAGTAGAGTTTTAGTGTCTTCACTATCTCAACTTTGTCTGCTTGCGTCGAGGTAAAAAGTGGCTTGCTGTACCCGGCATTCACAATGGTGTCACATTCATCAAGGATACAATCTTTTAGGTCTTTGTCATCAGCAGCATCATTGATCTGCAGGTACAGTGTTGAATTATACACATAATTATATAGATAATATTATATACCTTCTGAATAAGGATCCGGACGTTAGTATTTGGTACTTCTTCATCAGGTATGTCAATATCACAGATTTTAACACCACACAAGTATGCGTAGAGACTACTTCCAAAAAAGGAGAAACCACTACCACCCTGAGTGATTCCCATGGTCATCAATTTTCCTACGGGAAGAAACTTCTCACCCTGTATAAAAAAGTGTATGTCAGCGACTACGCATACACACTTTTACATCATACCTGCAAAGCCAATAATCGTGCCGCACAACCTTACTGTTCTCATGGCCCTCAAACATGGACTGAGCTATCTCTTTCCCCAACAGGCACCAAAACTCCCTGGATGGGCCTCCACCATCTTCTGCTTCCTCACTTACAAAGTGAACCTTAATTAGAGCATAATGTAGAGTGTTTATACACCATTAATCCTTATTCTAACCGTCAATGTCTTGATGCTTGTAAATGCAGGCCGCCTTGCAGCTCTGAGTGCATCTACTAACACATGAGTGCGTCGTATTGGGTATTCCTTGAACCGATACTCAGACAGAAGCTTCAGCAAGCAAGAAAGAGAGCTGACCATCACACTGCACACAGTACAGGTATAAAAAGTGTTATAGTGAAATTTAAAGCTTACGATTTATGTTGAGTATCAGGTTGCTTGCTCTCTGTCAAAGCCTGTTTAAGTAAGGCATCCTCGATCTCCTATAACATTAAATCAATATTGTAACACTAACTTCACTAAAAGGATACTAACCTCAAGTAGTCGATAGATGCTGTCAAGTAGCTGATAGATGTCAAGTAGTTGATGGATGTCAACTAGCTGATAGATGTAAGTATACGTAGCAGTAGATGTCAAGTAGTCGATAGATGTCAATTAGTCGATAAATGTCAAGTAGTCGATAAATGTCAAGTAGTCAATAGATGTCAAAAGTGTACAAGTGGGTATAAAGATCGATGTGTGCAAAGCAACCGATAGATGTGTGAGACACACCCTTGAAGTGGGATGTATTTTTTACCTATTTGGCGTTCCATAGCTTTCGGTGTTAAAGCTCCTTTGTCTAATAAAAGCGAGCAAAATGTAGCTTGAACAGAACTTGCACATGCGTTACTTATAACTGAAGTGATCCTGTACCAAGAACGATGGAACAGGGTCACTAAAGTAGAAAGCTGTATATACGAGGAACAATGGTCACTAAAGTAGAAGCTTGAATTATAGCTCCTGCTGCTGACTGGGATCCTACTCCATGCTGAAAACCATACTTCTCTGAGATTGCAGGCTTCTTTACTGTGATCCTAATCCACAGCCACTATACCTGTTCTCAAATGTTTCAGCATGCCTCCAGTCTGGTTTAGTTTTATTGCTCCTGAGTTGCTGTGCAAGTCATACATGACAACAACATCACTATATGCACTGCATTATATCTTTTTAATCATGTCATTAGCCGACCTAGTTTGTCTGTTTGTTTGTCACAGGTATATCTACTCACCTTGGTACCACAGCACTGTATGGATAGCCTTCACACAACAATATCTTGGTTTAAATAGTGGCAGTTTTTGATGTTAAAGCTGCTAAGAAGCTTGAACAAGCTTTGTGACTGGGTCTGCTTACTTGGATGTTCTAGCACTGCATTTACAGCATGGGTAGCCTCCATACAACAAGTTAGTACTTTTGATAGTGGCACCTAAAAGCTTCGTTGTCTAACTGGAGCCATACTTCTCTGAGACTCCAGGCTTCTTTGCTGTGATATATCTATAGTACCACTACCTGTTCTCAGCATGCCTGGTTTAGTTTTATTGCTCGTCATACATGATAACAACATCACTATAAGCAATGCACTGCATTATATTTCTGGTTTCTTTATACCGTAAATTGATGTAATTACAGCGCCAGAAAAAATTAATTCCACTTCTGAGTGGCGCATCTTTAGAACACAAAAAATTGCAAGCTGGCGCCTAAATTATGGTGGCGCTTATGTTCTACAGCTAGTATAGAATTTGTAGAGAAAATGGGCGTGGTCTAGCTCAGTTTCATTTGCTAGCTGCATCGTTGAGAGCCGAGTGACTCGTGAACAACATTCAGTGACTGTAGCTATGGGTTAGACAACTGTTTAGAAGTCAAAGATGCAGGATGATTGTCTTGATGTCTCAAAACAAGCCTTTTTATAAGCGCCAGACGGTTGGACCTAAAAAATTATGCTGATGCTGCTTAAATTATGGTGGCGCTGTAATTACATCAATTACGGTAATCATGTCACCAGCCACCAGCCGAGGGTTTGCACTTTAGTGCTCTAGTTAGGTCATGTATTATGTGTTACACTGCTTATACATTAATTACCGACTATGTTTGTATTGTGTTCATGCTCATGTGCCAGTGCATTCAGTGGCGGATCCAGAGGAGGGTCCATGGGGTCCCTTGACCCCCCCTTTTGAAGTTTGAAGTTAACTTTAGAAGGCTGAATGACACCAGCTAGCTAATTATCAGTTTTTGTAGCTTTGATTCAATGATTGTACCTGTTGTTTTGATGTATCAATATTTTTATTGTTAATATCAATATTTGTTTTGATGTATCAATATATATGCGTTCAGGTTAGCTAGCCTAGGCTAGCTAGTTGACTGTTTGTGATCGTGGCAGCTAGCCAGCTCTATGCAAGTCTATTATGGGACTTCCCCTGGTGGGATTTTCCCTAGTCACGTGTGACCGGAAGTGGGCGTAAACCCAAAAAATTCACGCTGCGCACGACTTACCAACTCGCGCTGCGAGCTGGTTAGTTTGGAACCCCCCTTTCATTTTCCTGGATCCGCCACTGGCATTGGATTAGAGTAGTTTCCGTGGTGACGGCGTAGGCAGAGGGGGGCTGACGGGGCTAGAGCTCCAAACCAGCTTGAATCTATGGTGGCCCTGAGTGCTACTCCAGTTGGTAGTTGGAGTTGGCAGTTGGCAGTTGGCAGTTGGTAGTTCGCAGCAGTTGGCGGCAGTTGGTAGTTTGTAGTTCGGAGTTGGCAGTTGGGAGTTGGTAGTTGGTAGTTCGCGACCTTACTTTGCAGTTAGCAAATGTTGTATATAGATCTTTGCACTGCCTTAACCGATTATACGCCATGACGTATTTCCTGCTTCCCCGTATACACATCGAAACGACTGAAGTACCCATTGGTACTATCTCCCAGTACCCACACTTTGATCCCACGCTTGATCGGCTTCATAGGCATATACTGCTTGAGAGCGGACCGACCCTGAAATTTGATCATTGCTTCATCCACAGCAAGATTCTTGGATGGATTATACAAGGCTGAGAATTGCAAGCTGAAATGATCAATCACAGGGCGGACCTTACCCAGCCGATCAAACGTGGGACTTCCTCTCGGAGCAAGATGTTGGTTGTTGACAAAGTGCAGGTACCGAGAGATTTCCCTGAAGCGCCACCGAGGAATCCTTGTCGTGATGGGGGCGTAGTGTGTAAGAGGGTCTCTACTCCAATAGTCGTCCAGAGATGGTAAGTGGACAATCCCCATAAGAATACAAAAACCCCAATACGCTTCCAATTCTTCAGTGTCAATCTTCTTCCATTTATCGTACTTGTCATCTCCCATAACCTCCCTGGCGTATCTATTGCTCTCAGCCACTATTTTCTCCTGTAGTTCTTCGTTGACGAAGAGGTGAAAAATGTGTAGCGGGCAATCAGAGATCTCTACAGTGGGACCGGTCAGGGATGTGAAGGCGTTTACTGTGACAGTCGTCAGATTCTCAGACCATTGGGTAACATTTGCACCTGTTTTTATTTAAAAAATAATAATTTGTTATGAGCCTCTTCTGATGTTATTTTACCTGGAGGGGGTGGTGGCGGTGGCGGTGGCTGGTGGGGTGGTTGAGAGGGGGGTTGGTGGGGTGGTTGAGAGGGTGGTTGGTGGGGTGGTTGAGAGGGTGGCTGGTGGGGTGGTTGAGAGTGGGGTTGGTGGGGTGGTTGAGAGGGTGGCTGGTGGGGTGGTTGAGAGGGGGGTTGGTGGGGTGGTTGAGAGGGGGGTTGGGGTGGTGGGTCTAGGCCTGAGTCACTCGTATCGTCTAAATAATAAGAACAGTGTTCATAATAGTTCTATGATTGTAGCAATTATGTATTTACCATATTCGTCGTCGTCCGACTCAAGGTCGGAAAATTCATAGTCGCTACCTTCCTGCATAGGTTCTTCTGGGTCCTCCTCATCATCGGACAAGATATCCCCAAGTACCTCCTCCACAGTGAAGTGCTGTCTCTTGGTCATTCTTCAAGTTTTAGATAGTTAGAATTAATTTTACATGTATTTTATTTTATTATGTTGTACTATTGTATTTAATAATATCTGTCAGTATTCAAACCGTTTTTGTGCAAAATTTTTATGTGTTACCCCCATGCAATGCTTAGTCTACAGTTACCTTAGCTAGCGCTCGGCCGTTTGCAGTGCTCCAGCAAGCAGTAGGTCCTCCTCCTTTTGAGATCTTGCAAAAAGAAGACGTTCAACTGCAGCTGCCGCAAAAATGCGTCTATGGCATCCTAGCGACATGACGCATAAATGCGTCTGCGGCGTATAATCGGTTAACCATAACTCATCTAAAAGTGCCCCTCCCTGCTGGGATCTGGGAATACTAGATACGGCAATGGCAATATTAATCTTATATGTACACATCTAGGGAGATCACTTCAAGTCTAGTCCTCATGTATTCCCAGTGGCTGCAGCTCAGGAAATAGCCGCGGCTTAAAAGCGACCTTACCTCAAATCTAAGTACTACTTTTGCGGTTCTTGTCTCGAGGATAATGAATCATTCTGTTCTCTATGTGTAATCCAATTTAACGCCTTTGTATTTTCTCAACACCAACCACCTAATTAACCATTAACAACTTACTAAGCCACAGCAACCAAGTTAAGACATGGCCATTGTGTAGAGATTTGGCGAAGGCGTTGGGAGGGGGGGGTTGACCCCATCCCGCGACCCCTAACTAATTAGTCATGGGTCACGAGAGGGATTTTAAGCCCAAATTAAGGGGAATTCCCCTTACCCTGCGGAAGAACGCTGATCACGGCTAGGAGACCTAGCCGGAGGAAAACTTAAAGCACACTATAAACACTCAACTAAAGGGGCGGGTGGGCGGGAAATATCAGTTTGCTGACACATGCGACCACGTGGTCCACCACGCGCATGCTCAACACTCGACTTAACCCGCAGCTCATACTTGGTACGTTTAATTGCTACATTTAACGCCTTCGTATTTTCTCAACACCAACCACCTAATTAACACTTACTGGAAAATAAGCCACAGCAACCAAGTTAAGACATGGCCATTGTGTAGAGATTCGGCGAACCGAGGGGAGGGGGGGTTGACCCCATCCCGCGACCCCTAACTAATTAGTCATGGGGCCCAAATTATGGGGAATTCCCCTTAATTAACCCCACAAGCGGCTGTGAAACTATTCTCCTTTTAGAGGGGAAAAAGGGAAGGGAAAAAGGGAACAGCCCCCCACCCAAAACCACACCAAAAGCCTAAGCCAAAATACAAATAACAGTAACAATGACCATTGCTAATATAAATTAAGTGTTCTGTTTATGATTCAAGGTGCTGCGAGAGACACCTACCAGCTGATCTCAAGACAGACGGACATACTGAAGATATGCTGAACTTTCCCACCTTCTAGCGTCTTTATGATGCAGTCCTTCTTAGCTGCCGTCGTTGCTGCTCCAATACGGAAACTGTGGCTGCAATAAGTAGTAGGGGCCTCCCGCAAACCTTTTCGCAGCTGATCAACAAATCGAGAACGTGATAACAATTTCCCGTCCGCGAAAACAAATAAGGGACCCTGCGAAGAACCTCTAGCACAACGGTAGTTCAACAGAGCGGACACAGATCTGTTCCTGTCCAACCCAAGAAGATGTCCACACCCTTACGAAAGGGGTCGACGCCTTAATGCGTACTTTGATGGTGTTGGGCTTGTCCTGGTGGTCCACCGCCAGATCCCGATATGGCAGATGGCAAGATGGATCATAGCTGTCATCACTGGGCACAGTCATTTCGCCACATCGGAGAAAACCGAAGAAACCTAGGCAACGCCCAAATCATTTTTGTGTCGTAGTCCTCAGAAGACACATTCCAAACCTGTTTCAACTTTCGAAGAATGGTTGGGGTCATGGGCAAGCGAGGTTTGGATTTTATGCCCTTTTCGGCCTGGTCCCTCTTGATCCCTTTGAGCCCGTACTCGAGACGATGCCACGGGGTGGCAAACAGATCCTTGTAACCTGCTGCGATTTGAGAGTACCTCACTGCAGACAGGTACACCTTAATAGTCCTAGACTCTCCCCTGCTAAAAAGGCAACAAATGAAGAGGCACATGATTCTGATATTGGAAATGGTGACCACGAGAACATAGCACAAAATTTAATATACCGGGCCTGACCCGCTTTGTAAGTGTTTTGTGTCGATTTTGCTAAACCACCTTTCCTAAAATAGAATGAAACATTCTTTTCCAGCTCACAGACGTCCAGTCCAGTTGCGTGGCAATGAGGGCCTGAAACAGTTCCTGCGGGATTGCTACCGGAGTCTGAGGGGCCTTGGGGCAGAAGTGAGATAGTTTGTCTCTGGATAATGCATCTGCAGCAGTGTTCAATCTACCAGGTAAGTGCTCTGCCACTATGGTGAAGCCAAACTCTGCCTTGAAAAAGGCTAAGCATCGCACTAAATGCATGGCCAACTTGTCTTTGCTTGTGCCTGAACGCAGAATTGCCACCACCGCACACCTGACTTGAATAGAATGACCCTGGGATGACCTTCCCCACAAGGCACACGCGACCACAACTGGTAGTAGTTCTTTCACCGTTATGTGAACTCCGACCCAGTAGCCTTGCCAAGGAATTTGAAACCAGTCTCCCGTCTGTGAAAAGGCTCCACAGCCCCATGATCCAGACGCATCAGAGGTGACCACTATGCCCGAGGGAGTGGATTCCCCTTGGATCATGCCAAGGAACAAACTCCACCAATGAAGGTCAGACCGAAAACCTAGACCTAGCCGAATGTGGTGATGGTTCTGAGTCGCCAGCATTGACGTGTCGATCATCCTTCTCAGGAATGTCCGCCCCGGTGGAACAACCTTGGCAGCATGGTGAAGCATTCCCAGCAGGGAGAGAAGTTCCCTCTTTATGCACATTCCCATGTGTGACCTGTAGCCTTACCAATTTGTCTTTTGGCAGCCGGACTTCCATGTTAATTGTGTCAAGGCAGATCCCCAGGAAAGTCAAAACCGTTGACGGGCTTATGGGGGGCCACTGGGACTCCCAGTGTCTGACATGTCGTCTGAAGGGAGTGGGCACAATCCCCTAATCCAGGCTTCCCCACCAGCAGGAAGTCGTCCAAGTAGCCCCTCGGAAACCCATTATCCACAGCAAGGCATCAGCGACTGCATTGAATATCTTGGGGGCCGGTCTCAAACCAAACGGTAATGCAGCGTCCACATAAAGGGCCGAGAAGCCAACGGTCACTAGGGTGAACCGGCACATTACGATACGCACTCTAGTTTCGCAAGAAGGGCGCCCTTGCCACACTGCAGTGACGTACCGTAGGGAGCACAGGGGCTGGGGAATACCATCGTTGACACTGAAATCAGTGGGGTGTGACAGGTCAACTATGAGCCTCGCTGGTTTGCTTTCGGGATTACCCCAAACCTATTCACATGAATACCAGGGGTGTCCACGGGCAAGGGGCCAATTACTCTGTTCAATGAGCATTCTGTACCCAAGTAGCTATCAATAACCTGAGCTCGCCGATTGCATGTTACTGTTTGTACTCCTCTACACCAATGTGAAAACCCGATGTAATGCCACGAACAATGTAGGCCACAAAGTCCCTGTCTGGGTGGGATGCTAGTAGCCTCTCCCACTCTGCCACGACAGTCCAGCGGTGGGGCTCCCTTTGATACCACTTGCTCCAGTGCACGAAGATCATCCATGTAGATGTAGCCACCTCCTGCCAGTGAGGCTTCAAGAGGGGGAACTGCAAGGAAGGACAATTGTTCTTTTAACAAACCCTCCCATCTGCGCATAGTAAACTCCAGGCCTTATTGCAGAGTCTAGTGCTCGCCCTGCGGATGTCCTTCTCCCCAATTGGTCCAACGGCCGTCCAGCCGCTCTCGACGTCCACATCATCTCGCCCTTCACACTGTCAGTAGCTGCGCATCCACGCTCTCCAAGTGGGAGTCCAGCGCAAGCGAACTGCCGCAATGCAGGTCTGACGTGTGTCCCTCTTGTCGCTGAAACTCTTGGAGGTCTGGCCGAGGATTTCATCTCGACGATTCAAGTCATCGGCAGATCGATTCGTCTCCGATCAGGTGCCGACTGAGATACGGACACAACTAAACACCTCTTCGGCAGAGTCAGCTTGGCCTATGCTGATTCACAGAGCCCCCACTCTGCCCCCTGCTCTAAGATGGTGTAACTTAGTCATTTTTATATCTTAATTTATTTTAATTTAAAAAATTTATTTTAATTTATTCTGCCTCCACTTTGGCCTCACTCACTTTGTCACCTCACTCACTTTGTCATCACATGTTTCAATATAAAAAAATTAAAAATTAAAAAAAAAATTATTGAGAACAGCCCCACCTCTTATTCCAAACTCACACCGCGGCAAAGCCGCGAGAGTCACCCATCACAACAGACGACCAGTACCCTCCCAAGTCCCTCCCAAGTTCTTAATGTCCCTTCAGCCTTAAAAACGACCAGTACCCACCATACCGTCATAATATTTCAAGCATGAAATAATGAGTAGCCTGCATGCACCAAGAAACACAACACACCAACACACACAACACACCAACACAATACTCAGCCAGGTTCCGTTTCTGCTAACAGTCACACTTTTGACCGATCCTCGGGCTTAGCCCCTGTACATTTGACCCCACACGTTGCACAAACGTGCTTAAACCGACAGTACGGAGAAGAACATTTTCCGTCGTTCCAGTCAAAACACGCCATTTTTACACATGAAGCCGGATCACGCCAGCGTCTGTCCGAGTGGCCCCTATCCGCCGAACGGGAGTCTCCCAGATTTCTACCCATGGAAGGAGGGGCGAGGGCACAACTCTGAGACGTCTCCATGTAATATACGAAGCTTACCTTGTACATACAGACTAGTAAGCATGCTAGGTTCCCATTCTTTGTACTGTACATTCAATAGTACACAGTGGTGTTGGCACGTCCTCCCGCGCTGGTTCTGATTAGCCAGGAAGGACGTGGCATACAAAGAGCTGTTCAGCTGTTCAGTTTTGCTGGAATTGCTGGGAGGCCGGGTCTCGTCCTCCGACGACCCGCCCACAACCGCACTGGTGCCACCCCCACTTGGGGTGAGAGGTGTGTCTTCTGCCCCGATCAATGGCAGGCTCAGGTCCCGCACATCCAATGGGGGACCACCCAGGCCACTACCTGCAGGTCGCCGGAAATTAGCAATGAGTGAGGAACATCATGTCCACCACCCCATCCTTGTGAGGACACGGCATCCGCCTCAGTGGAGGCACAGTCACCCGCGCCAGAGGGCACCAGGGGGGGCCTCGGAGGAGGCTCAGCTTTCCCAACGCCGGAGGGCGACAAGCATCTGCCTCAGAGGAGGCCCAGTCACAGCCATCATTTTCTAGTCTACATGCACTAAAGTACATACTATAAATGCCCTATCTTTATAGTACAATATTAATTTTTCGTCTACATCGCCGGAGGGCGACATGCATCTGAGGCCCAGTCACAGCCATCATTTTTTAGTCTACCTGCACTAGAGTACATACTATAATTATGCCCTATCTTAGTATGCCAACTACAATATTAATTTCTCGTCTACATTAGAGTATCTACTATGCCAATGATTATAACAGTATGTAGGACTATAGCTCCAAGGTTTTGATAGGCTAGGCTGTGACAGCACGTACCGGTGTGGGGGGCCAGAAGAGTAATTAGTCGAGCAATTGCGAGAGTCCTCAGTGACGACATTCAAGCAGCAGCAGGACCACTCCAGCTGTGTGCTGGGCATCAATCTGGTTGCATGAGAACACTGTTTAATGATCCCGAAACCGAAGCTATCATCATGGTCGACGCGACGAATGCATTTAACTCACTAAATTGACAAAATGCCCTGAGGAATATCCACCATCTCTGTCCATCACTATCCAAGTCTAGAAGACATCAATCTCTATATCGATGGAGAAACCCTTCTCTCACAAGAAGGCACCACCCAAGGTGACCCGCTGGCAATGGCAATATATGCGATAGCTGTCAACCCACATCTGAAACGTGACACAATGAAGCAGGTGTGGTTCGCAGATGATGCGTCTGCCGTAGGGAACCTCAGTGACTTACGAGGGTGGTGGGATTGCCTTACAAATGTTGGCCCAGACTTTGGCTACTTCCCAAATGCATCCAAAACATGGCAAAGGAAGGGCAGTTGGAAAAAGCTAAAACCACTTTTCAAGGAACGGATGTAACCACCACCGAGGAAGGCAAAAGATATCTTGGATCTGCGATTGGAAAACGCTCATTCCTTGAAACCTATATATGTAAAACAAAAGGTAGACACATGGGTGGAGGAATTGAAAAGATTATCATCAATAGCTATTAGTCAGCCACATGCTGCCCTCACACATGGCCTGTCTAGCAGATGGACATATTTGGCAAGAACTACTCCGAATATCAAAGATCTAATTAAAACGCTCGAAGAAACAATTAGAACAATCTTTATCCCAACTCTCACAAGCCAAAATGCCCCCAACGACAAAGAAAGACAGCTGTTGGCCCGCCTAGGAGGTCTAGGTATCTCAAACCCAAGCGAAAGAAGCACACTACACTACTCCACTTGCGAGACAATCGCAGGACCGATAGGACCTAAAGTTAAGCGTGATCAAGTAAGAATGAAATCCAATGCCCAGAAGTTTCGCAGACAAATAGATGAGAGAACCGCAAGTGACCTGAAGGAAACCCTACCAACGAGCTTTTGGGGAAGAGATAGACAGAGTGCATTCTTTGATGTTAGGCACCTTGCTACCGCAACTCCACCCAGACCCAATGCTATAGAAAAAATGAGTTAGAGAAGAAGAGATGTTATGAAGAGCGCATTAGAGACGGCTCGTTCACCCCACTGGTTCTCTCTGCTGCTGGAGGAATTGGCCCAGCCGCAACCATCGTATACAAGAGGTTGGCATCACTAATTTCAGAGACACAAGGAAGACAATACAGTTCTACCCTCCATTGGGTGAGATGCAGATTAAACTTCTCTCTACTAAGATCGGCTGTAATGTGCATCCGTGGCTTCCGATCTACCTTCACTTCCGAAGTCAATACAGATTCTATCGACCTGGCCGTCCACGAAGGCCAGGTGCAATCTTTTTAACTCAACGTTTTTTAACTCAACCATATAAGAATAATTAGATCTAAACATATATATATAACTTTCCTTTCCTGTATTGTCCCACGTACACATGATTATTTGATATTAAAAAAAAAAAAAAAACTTAACCTGCGGCTCATACTTGGCGTTAACTACGTTTAATTGCATGTAGCGAGTGACAGGGTGAGTTTTGTGCAGTAAACATATAGCTAGCATTCCGTGCCAAGCCCAATGGCGTGCCAAGCCAAATGGCCGGTATATCGAGGTGGCCGTACTTCAGAGAGCGAGGGTCTACTGTATACGAAAAATGGATGATGATGTGTACTGGTAGTATGGTGCATACAAGTTGCATGGTGCATACAAGTGGCACGTAAGATACTGGAAGGTTTGGATCGTATGGTACATACAAGTCGCATGTGTACTAGAACCAAAATAGCACTGTGTGCCCTATGGTAGCAGGATAGATGCACAAACACAATTGCTTGCATGTGGCATATGCATAGGGGTGGGTTTCAGGGGTTGCAACCCCTCCAAACACTCAGCTCAACACTTGTGTTGCTTGTGGCTAAATGAGCAATGTGGTTAACTTACAAGCAGGACACACTAAAGTAGTAAATACAAAATAATTTTCATTCCACACATACCATTCACGTAGACAGTAGATTTGTAAGTATACTTGTGCACGTTTACTATGTAGACAGTAGATTTGTAAGTATACTTGTGCACGTTTACTATGATGTCAATTTCAATTAAGGGGGCGTGGTCAAACATTTGCACGCTTTTGTTTTATAACCCCCTATAAATTTTTGGCTGGATCCACCCCTGGGAATGAACGCAGTCACATACAAGCAGGCTGTGTGCAAATCATAATGCAGCCTGATGCAGTCTGCATACATATCACGCACATAATTATTATAGCACACCGTCACGTATTGTTAGCCTCCTTCACAAGGCCTCAAAAAGGAGGCCTACTACTGACTGCTTGCGCATAATTTTCCAGTAATGTTTCCCATTAAACTGAATTTTTACCCGAATTATATCCTGAATAACATAATTATACAGACAAAGAATACTTTTCAAAAGTCAGACACAGAGCTATAATTATAGAGGTTGTGCAGATCCGCCCACTTCTGGCCAAAAAGGGGTTTGGTCACATATAAACTCGTGGAAAATGGGCGTGGTTACAAATGTCCGCCATTTTGAGTGGCAAAAAGTATCTTGATACGTAGGCTAAATGCTAAAAGTTGAGCTACGGTTAGAGCTGCTACACTGTTGGTAGTGCAATCAGACACTCTAAAGGATCAAGACTATCATTGTATTGCTTTCTTCTATATCTAGAATGCCATAGTTGATGTGTAGCTGCAGTCAAGAGAAAGAATGGGGAGCACAAAAGTTGGCATAACTACCATTTTGTTATTCACTCTATCACAGGCAGAAGAGTCAAGACCCTCTGAGATACTGAACATAAACATGATATGGAAACAGAAATCAGTGCAATAGACCAACATTTTCATGTGTGTGCAGCTCTATAAATCTACAATTCAGTCAATTGGTTTGCATGGTTTATCCATTGTCTTGTTGTTTATGCTCCTTTTCTTGACATGATAGCTTTATAGCAGTCGATACCAGACCCTCTCTTCGAGGAAGAGCGGCCTGGGATCGAGGCTAACGTATTGTTTGCTCTCATCCTGCACTTGTTTCGCGCATACGCATGTGGTGGCCAAATATCGAGTTGCAGCATCAATATTAACTAACGCTGGATGTGTACAACATTTATAAAGCGTTTATGCGCAGCACACATGTAGCGCACTTCACATTTTTGTAAGGGTAGCTATCACTTTAGACTCACTACGAAGAATAATTATAATGAATATGAAATGCTTATCGTCTAGTAGGTGCAAAGATACAGTAGGTAGCGGTCACTGCAAGTTTACAAGCTTAAAACCACAAGCCAGATGGAGTGACAGGAAGACTGCGCATGCCCATTGATGTTAGCACATGCGCAGTAAATTGGAGGAGTGGCTCAGAAGTTGCCACTTCCAAACTGCCGCCTCAGTGTGACACTGTGCCATGCAGTCTCTTCAGAATCTTTCACAGCAGCATCGTTTGTTTGTACAAACTTTCTATTCAACTTATGAGTTAGCCTTGCACTAAAACACTAGCTGTTTATTGGCTACAAGAGTAAGAAAAAAGCTGCAAGCTGCATGCACGTACATAAGCCCCGTTTACACCAGGCCTTTGATCCGGGTCGGACTCCAGATTAGCCAACACATTAATTTTTTAAGGAGATGGTGCAGTTGTGTCAGACGCGGTTTAGCTGTGAGTAAGCACAGAGGGCTAATTCTAAGGTGTTGTACATGTACATGTTCGTGGGTGTTTCTAGAGTACGCCCTCTGGAGTAAGCCTGTAGCTTCCTATCAGCCAATGTTTGCGCAAATGCAATTAGTGCATGGTCATTTTACTATGCCCACTACTCAGAAAAATCTGACCCGGAATTGAATCAGGATTCGACCTGGATTAGGTGTCGTGTAAACGGGGATATAGCCTCCTTCACTGGTTAGCGCATGCGCAAGCAGTTGATATCAGTCCCACTCTTTGAGGAAATGCGGCCGGCTAGCACATACATCGTTATTTTAGAGACAAATCGGCCCTGGCTTCTTATCCCTTCTATCCTTGAAGATCCATTCATATAGATTTCTGTTTCCTAAGCTCCTTAGTGTCAACAATAATTGCATAAATAACATACAAATTACTTCAACTAGCATAACATGGCGAAAATAATAAGTTGCTTGGTGTTAAATATTACGTTCACTATAAACAAAGACAAATGTTATACGTGTTTGTAGTCTGCACTTAACTGATAAGGCAATTTTTATCATGATGAGTTGGCTGTTCCTTGCTTTCTTTAGTTGGTGATTTTTTGCTACGATTTAAAGCATATTTCTCTCGAATCTTTTGCCTTTCTAACTCTTTTTCTTTATGATGGAGCTGTTTTTCCTGTTTTCGTTCTTCCTTTCTTTTTGTTCTTTCTTGATCTGCTTTCTCATTTAGTTCTTTAGCACGATTCGTGTCACTTTCCGAGTCAACTCCCAGAGCTCCTAAATCGATATAATTATTTCATAACAGATCAAGATAGCATGTCACTAAAATAATGGAAAAATTGCCCCAGCATGCGAAATTTAATGCCCCATAATAATTGGGAGGAGCTTAATGACCAGGGTTCTCATTAAAAGGGCGTGATGCCCAGATTCAATTATTTGGTGCACTCTTTCTGCTGTCTTTATTATAAGGGCGGATCCACGAATATTGAAAGGGGAGGCAATTTAAAGAAACATCTGTAAAAAAAGGTGGTCAACTGTTTTTTAAGCCCATAGATTAAGGAAAAGGAAATTAAGGGATTGAAAATTGCATTTGCTCTACTTGATGCCTGTTGGTTAGAACATAGATTGAGTAGAGAGGGATTGGAAACGAGGTACCCTCAATATACCATCCGTGTTTCCCCGCGGTTTTAATCGAGGCTTACTTCCAACGTGGGGTCTAAACATGAATAATTTGTGAGAATTGTTTTTGCTGTCTGTAAAAAGTCCACGAGCAGTTCTGCTGCTAAACATCAACTTCATTAAATACTTGTGGAGACAGCATACTACTTAGTGACACAACCTTAGCTATATCATAGTAACACAAGCATGAAAAATCGCTCTGTGTTAGACTAGCTACTTCACGACAATCAAGATTGTATTTTCTTTGTTTCCAAATGATACTCACCGGGGGCATTTGTGTAAGTGTTAGAGGGGTCTTTGAGACGAATGCATAGACTATGATTAGACTCAATAAGTTTCCCGATAAACTTACCAGGGGTAGAAAGCGAAACACGGATTGTTTCTGAGCTTTACATACACTTCATTGTAAAACATCACGTGAACCACACTTCCGTTGCCAATCCCCTTCTACTCTATCTATGGTTAGAAGTCCTTTTCATCAATTAGCGTTTAAGAGGAAGTATAGAAGAGGAAAAAGTGTATAAAATAATCTGTCTAAAACTGACTTCAATTGTATAATTATGGTATCATTGTTGTGTTTAGTGGCTGCTTATACCAGGACCGGATCTAGGAAGCAACAAAGAAGAAGATTTTGTTTTCAATTAATTATAATGCATAATTTACTAATTAATTTAATTATTTCATAAAGTTAGCATATCTATATAAAGTCACTGAGAAGAAAATACTTATTTACATGCATCTATTGTTGTATTATGTGGCTTTAATACCAGGACCTCAAGAAAGAAGAAAATTGATTCTTCCAGGATCTGTAGTTCAGTGTATATAATATCTAAGAAGAAAAGACTTGTGTACATGCATATTGTTATCTATAAGTTATAGTTGTGACACATGGGATATATTGGCTCAGTAGTGACTTAGCCGCAGGCCTCGAGGGCAAAGGCACTACTGAGCCAATATATCCAATGTGCGCACCAGTGAGCTGTGTAACAACTGATTTGTTGCATTCCTTGCATCCTTTCAGTGTACACATCACTCCTTTTATAGGACAACAAGTTTCAACTACTTGTGGTGGCTGTGGAATGCACCCAGACGCATGAAAAACGTTTTTTGCCTACCACTGAATCTGTTGACAGTGTTATACTATAGAAGGGACCGTTTCAGGTTACTGGGTAGAGGGTGGGCTTTAGGTAACTTCAGCCACACTATGCCAGTATGCCAGTATGCCAGTACAGTATCTAGATAGTAGCCTCTACACAGGCTCTCCCTTTTCTGTTCTTTATCACAATCGTTCAATAAGATAAAATACTGTATTAATTGTTCAATGAGATAAAATACGGTATTAATTGGAGGAATAAAGAAAGAAATAGACGTAGAGTTAAGAAAAAGGAGAGCCTGTATCGGGAAGTCGCGTGAGGGTAGAAGGGTGGTAGAAGGGTGAAAATGAGCGTGGGCATGCTGAGCTAGATATGTTGGACTGCCCACGCAGAAATCTATGACTAATAAAGCAGCAAGCTGGACATGGACTTGGAACTGGAAGTTTGCAAGCACTATAGCTAGCTATACCTTAGGCTTAGCTAGATGATCTAGTAACTAGTCTAGATTGAATTTGCAATTGTGTGTTCAGATTCTATCAGACTATCATTGTGTCTTTCTACATGCATAGTCTATAGTATAGATCAAGAATAGCTTAGTCATCATTATCATATAGCAGGTAGCTACTGCCACCAGAGCTGGCCACGCTGGTTCTCTGATCTGACTTGCAGCACAGCTTGGTGGTTGTCTCAGTACAGTCTTATTAAAACTCTGAACGCGTGGGAGAATACCTTACGTCACAATTGTGGGCTACATATCGCCCACGTTCATAAAAATCCTTGTGGATCACGCAATTTCCCAAACCAGGCCTTACTTTTTCTTAACTGTACGCCCATTTCTTTCTTTGCTGCCTCACTATGTCTTTCTTATGATTTATGGATGAACAGTGACAACAGCAAGAAAAAGTAAGGCCTGGGAACGAGGCTATCTAGATAGTGGCACAGTTCAAGGCTTGACCTGTGCCATATGGCAGATATTGGCACAGTGTTTCCTTTGATCTGCCCACTCAAAATGCAACAATGTTATATCGTATAGCACGAAATTTTCGAGGCACTTATATTTCGTAGATTGGCCTCTAAAAACCATTTCGTTGCACAATGTTCGCGGAATGACTGCTTACCGGAAGCCACGCCTTTAAATATTTGCACGATAGCAGGTAATTCTAATTAAAGAACAATTTTCGTGGACTTAATTTTCGTATAGAATTCTAACCCACGAAATCCGCGAAAATTAAGCCCCTCGAACATTTCGCGCTATACGGTAGTAGTGTTTTGTGGCTTACCAGGCCCTCAAGAAAAATATGATTCTGCCAGGAGGATCTGGATCTTGGATATCACACATGGGAAATGAGCGCGTTACATCCACAGGAATAATTAAAGGGTGTGTCCAATTTCACAAATGGCTACTAGCTAGCTAGCTGTTTTAACAAGTATTTTCTGAGTCTTGTAGCTAACAAAAAGCTAGCGCTTTAGTGCACTCATATGTGGAATAGAAAGTTTGTGCGGACAGATGATGCTATGAAAGATTCTAAAGAGACTGCAACAGCCTTCAATGTGAGTCAAACTAGCCATAACTCGAGAAAGAAGCTTTAGTTTGCTAATCCACGAATCGAAATCCAAGAGAACGTGGCTAGAAGCCTATAGAAGCTGTTAGTTTTCGTCGCATTGCAACCGTTGAGCAGTTACAGCTGGAACAGACACACACACACACAGACAGACACACACACACACACATAGTCAGCTTTACCGTATCCCTCGTGCGGCTACGCCTCGAGGTATAATTATGGGAGAAAACTTCAAGGTAAGGCGCTTTTTTATAGCTTGATTTGATGTAATTTTACGCTGTCATACTGTTCGGGTAAATGCATGGAGAATTTTTATTAGCATTGAAAATCTTTTGCTACTTATAAGACATGGACTGGAGAAATTTACTTTGGGATTGGCTGGCAGAAACATGCCATTTAAGGTTACGATGCAGTTCACGAGTTCTTATTTTTTGTTTTTGTGAAAAGAAAGACATTGTTTGTGCATAAGTAACTATTACAGCGTTTGTAGGCTAACTAGACGGCACAACTTCACCGCAAATATAATTATTGTGGTCATAAACCGAATTTAGTCGTCAAATATTAAAAAAAGAAAGACTCTGACAAGAACTATTCCTGAGGGCGGCTCAAAGAGTTTTTGCTCCTACAAACTGAAAAACTAGAGCACTAAAGTGCAAACCCTCGGCTGGTACATGGTGACATGAATAAAAGAAACCAGAAATATAATGCAGTGCATATAGTGATGTTGTTATCATGTATGACTTGCACAGCAACTCAGGAGCAATAAAACTAAACCAGACTGCTGAAACATTTGAGAACAGGTAGTGGTACTATAGATATATGCACTGTGGATTAGGATCACAGTAAAGAAGCCTGGAGTCTCAGAGAAGTATGGCTCCAGGTTCTGCATGGAGTAGGATCCCAGTCAGCAGCAGGAGCTATAATTCAAGCTTCTACTTTAGTGACCCTGTTCCATTGTTCCTGGTATATACAGCTTTCTACTTTAGTGACCCTGTTCCATCGTTCTTGGTACAGGATCACTTCAGTTATAAGTAACGCATGTGCAAGTTCTGTTCAAGCTATTAGACAAAGGAGCTTTAACACCGAAAGCTGCCACTATCAAAAGTACTAACTTGTTGTGTGGAGGCTACTCATGCTGTAAACGCAGTGCTAGAGCATCCAGGTAAGCAGACCTAGTCACAAGCTTATTCAAGCTTCTTAGCTTTTGCTCGACAAAGAAGCTTAACAGCAAAATCTGCCACTATGTAAATCAAGATATTGTTGTGTGAAGGCTATCCATGCTGTAAACGCAGTGCTGTGGCATCCAGGTGAGTAGATATACCTGTGACAAACAAACAGACAAACAAACAAACCTAGAGCACTAAAGTGCAAACCCTCGGCTGGTGACATGATAATAAAGAAACCAGAAGAGTGATAATGCAGTGCATGTAGCATGTATGACTAGCACAGCAACTCAAGAGCAATAAAACTAAACCAGACTTGGAGGCATGCTGAAACATTGAGTGGTACATGTCACATTAGACATGCACTGTGGACAGGGATGACAGCAAAGAAGCCTGGAGCTTAGACTTAAAGAGGTATGGCTCCTGCCAGGCTGGAGTATAGGATCCAGAGTTAGCCAACAACCAGTCACAATTTTAGCTTTCTACTACAATTATATTTGGTAAGGATCACTTCAGCTGCAACTACGTAATCAAGGCCACGTGTAGCTAGCTAGCTGCCAATGTGCAAGTTCAAGCTTCTTAGCTTTTGCTCGACAATGAAGCTTTAACATCAAAATCTGCCACTATTTAAATCAAGATATTGTTGTGTGAAGGCTATCTATGCTGTAAACGCAGCGCTGTGGCTAGCCTCGATTCCAAGCCGCTGAGAAAGGCGTGGTATACACTGTTTACGCATGCGCCAGAATTACCAAGAATCTTGGTAATCGTAAATTGCAGTATATTTATCAGTATTCTTATTCCGCATTAGTTTGTAAAACATTGATATCCGTTTCATTTATAATGATGTCATTGAAAAAAGAAATCTAGTACAAGTTGTGTAATGGCTGCTACCTTCTCTTCTGTACGCGTTATCCTGTGTTGGAATACCAGGTCTAGTCTTGAAAGACAAGCAGCTGGAGGCGCTGAAGTGTCTGTACGCTGGTGTTTATGTGGGTACCGTACTGACCGGCTATGGTAAGTCCCAGAGCAAGTCCATCTGCTTTCCAGACACTCCCTTTCTTGATTGATGTGAAGCTTGTCAGGACCAGTGCACCTCTCTCTGAAAGAAGTGTTGTGATGGTGATTTCTCCTCTTGTTTCTCTGAGTGAAGCCATCTTCAAAGTGTTGGTGTGTCTGTTCGACGTTCAGTGCCATTCTCTCTGGAAGGAAGTATTGTTGTGACATTTGCCGAAAATAAGTACGTGGTATCTGATCCGAGAACTGTGTGGCCTGAATGTGTTTACAATCCGAGGGACTTGTGTGTATCCTATCCGAGGGACTTGTTGCTTGAGTGTGTATTAATGGATAGTGCTTTCAATGGTAAATCTATTGTGTAAATCAATAAGTAGTCCTCACATTATGTTACGTCACAGCCACTGTACTTATCCACATTTATTTTTTACCCACAGGTTTAACTAATTTCTTATGAGATTAACTTGTCGCCTGAGTGTGTATCCGATCCAAGCCTCAAGTTAATGAATAAATCTACAGAGCTGATGTTTTACTTAGCTGTCTCTGTCTACAGTATATGCAGAGAGGTAGCCTCTTCTTTTTCTTTTTTCTGTTCTTTATCACAATAAGATAAAATACTGTTTTAACGTTCAATGAGATAAATACGGTAAATAATAAATTAATTGTCCACCCACGCGCCAACAGTAAATACCAGGCCCACTATTCAAGGGGCTGGAGTCGAGGCTACGCTGTGGCATCCAGGTGAGTAGATATACCTGTGACAAACAAACAAACAAATCAAAATATTGTTGTGTGAAGGCTATCTATGCTGTAAACGCAGCGCTGTGGCATCCAGGTGAGTAGATATACCTGTGACAAACAAACAAACAAACAGACCAACATACTACTATACCCGTGGCCGCCCACGCGCACCTCAGGTAACAAACAAACAGACCAACATACTACTATACCCGTGGCCGCCCACGCGCACCTCAGGTAACAAACAAACAGACCAACATACTACTATACCCGTGGCCGCCCACGCGCGTCTCGGGTAAAAATGCTAGAGTTTACTAGCTGGTCGGCAGTTGTTTTCTACTTCTCCATGAGCTAACTTGATGGAAATTGTTTCAAGCCACCGTGCCCCTTTCCTCGTTTAAATAGATAATTGCCTTGTTGGCAAAGAGCATGCAATGCCTAACATATAAAATGACGACTAGTGTATACTGTCAAGACAGCTTGATGTACTACTGATAATTACTGCGTGGGCGAACACTGCATCGTAACCCACTAAAGCAATACCGTAGAAACTGGATTATTAGCGCATGCGCTTTTAGGGTCAATAGCAGAGCTCTATACGCTTATATTCGAGAATGCGCCTATAATGCAGTCATTTTGAGCCCCACCCAGCAACCGGATGTCTCTGTGATGAGAGCTGACTCGCAAGCTGGCTAGAAAGTGAGCAAGCAAGGCAAGCAGGCAACCCTAACTGGATCTATATCATACTATTATGTTACAGTTCATTTTACATATATACATCATTTAAATTCATATTATAAAAACATTCATAACCAGGAACTTGGAATAAAAGGACCTCATCCATGTCTCACATTCTCTCAGCATGATCAGACATTGTCTGAGACAAGGTAACAACATGCCCAGAGAGTCCTTACAGATGGATATCACCAGCTACATGTATATAGCTATCACCGGCCTTTGAAAGAAGGCCTGCTATCGACTGCTTGCGCGTGCGCTAAATTATTCGATTTTTTTCCCCGTAAATATTCCTATAATACTGGATACATCAGAGAAAATATCTTAAAAGTCATACACAGAGCTATATAGCTAGCTAGCTAGAGACAGAGCTGTGTAAGTTTGTTGTACTGCTATTTTCTTCTGATAGAATCAGTAGCAGTAGTATAGTAGACTTTCACCGAAGTTAGTGTTAAAAGGGCGTGGCCTGTCCATATAGGCTCTTATCAGCCGTCACTCCTTTCAGACAATCGTCATCCACACTGTTGCAGGCTGTGAGTCTTTTGTTAGCATAGCAGGCTAAGGGTAGCTATCAGAGAATGCTATCCGATGGGCTAGAAACCTTCAATCAAACTTTCTATCTACTTCCTTCAATCCACTTCCTTTCGTTGTGATGTTATAGTTTTACTGAGCATAAACGATGTTATCCAAAGCCCCCAGATACCGGGGGGATATTAGCGCATGCGCAAGCAGTCGATACCAGGCCCACTTCCCTAGTGGGAAGTGCGGCCTGGGATCGAGGCTAGCACTGTACAAGCTAACTAGCTCATAAATAAACTGAATCAATTCTAAAATTACACTAATAACCTTCGCATAATTGGAAAAGCGCTTCAATTCGAGTATAAAAATCCTGCAGTTGAGCATGCGCTTAAAATAAAGATACGCTTATAATCGAGTAAGCGCTAATAATCCAGTTTCTACGGTACTTCAATGCTGGTCGTTTTAGAGGTAAGGCTTTAGACATAGAAACTGGGTTATTAGCGCATGCGCTCATGGGGGGTCAATAGCAGAGTTCCAAACGCTGAAAAGGTGCCTATAATGCAGTCATTTTGAGCCCCACCCAGTAACCAGATGTCTCTGTGACAGATAGCTAGCTAGAAAGTGACCGAACTAGGCAAGCAGGCTACACTAACTAGGTATATATCGTGCTATATCATTTATATATTATCTACAGTTCTTTGTACAACATTATTTAACATAATATCATCATTGATGGAACAAAAAGAGTGATCTATGTCTCCGCATGCCAGAGAGTCCTTCCAGATAGATACCACCAGCTATGGAGCTACCATGCACTGTACAAGCTAGTTAGCTCATAGACAAACAAAGCAATTCTAACAAATTCTTTGAGTACAAAAAGCTGCAGTTGAGCATGTGCTAAAAATAAAAATACGCTTATAATCGAGCAAGCGCTATAATTCAGTTCTTGCATACCTAAATTCTGTGTATAGACTTGAAACTGCTGCTGACTCGTCGAAAGGACCTGGAAAGAACTTCAAAAAATGCGACCATTAAATGACTCGCACGAGAATACAGACACAAGCCCACATCATCATCCATGCGTGTCACTACGCATGGATGGACTCAACACTGTAATACAATATTATACACATAAATTCATCCAAATCATCATGATTATTCCCGCACATTCCAAAATTCATGTAACATATTATTTTTTAGGGATCGATCATTACCCTATCAGTGAAAAATTGCTAAGATTGGCCGGGGAAAACGACCAGCAAAAAGTACATATGAAAGACGTTGAAGTTATGCTGCTCTCGTTTACCACACGTTTTGGTGTTTCCCCCAGCCAATCCTAGCAATTTTTTATATGCAAATGTTTTTCTAGTCGAATACTGTTTAGGCTAAGCTGCTTCTGCTAATCAGCAACACATCAACCACGTGGACACTAGTATGCGAGTAGCTATGAAATCAATAAATTTGGTCGAATTTTTCATCTGGATAATAAAACTTTCAGAAGATTGGGGTTCGGATAATTAAGGCTCAAGAGTACAGTACACCCTACGTACCTGCTCAATGAATTTTTGGCTAGGGCCACTCTTTTGAGGAACGCAACGAAGCGAAATACAGCTACATGTATATATACAGCACTATAAAGAGGTTGCTTAGATATGGGGTTGGGCATCCATACTTAACTACTACTGGACAGACGTTTACAATACCTACCTCCAATATCTCCTGTTACTTGCTTTAATTTTGCACCAGCAACCATTTTTGCTATCTCAGTTGCCATATTCAGGATCCTGCAGATGCAAGTTATACGTGTATAAGTGTATAACCCATCACAGGTTTCATCTAGTGGGGGGGGGGGGGCTAGGGTGCCCCTTCCCCCCAAACATTTCACATTAGTACTACATGACATCATCAAATGTCAGAGGAGGTCCGACAGGCGCGGTACAGCTCAAGTAATTAGCCTCTGATTACTCTCAGCAAAAACATACGACGTGGGCGGATAATTATTGCTCAATCAAAGGCTAATTACTTGAGCTGCACCACGCCTGTCGTACCTCCTCTTATCAAATGTACAGTACAACATCTATGACATTATTATTACATGTAGTACAAGGTATTTTCACACAAAATAGTTTCACAGAATAATTCTACGCTGTTTCTGCAATTTCCATAATTACTTTAAGATTGTCATTGCATAACTTAGCAGGATCGACCTTCAATGCATTGCCTGGTCTAAGGTATCTTCGCCAAGTCTATTTCTTAGTCTTGTCTTTACAAGTTTCATGTCACTGAAGCTTCTTTCCACAGTTCCTGTTGTGACAGGAAGTACTAAAGAGATTGCATTCATGGTTTCTTTGCTAGTGAGAACCTCAGAGTTACTGAAACTACTTGACATTCGACAAAAGATGTTCCATTCTGCTTTAGTTTCTTCTGGAACTACATCTTGCACACACACTCTAGTCTCACCACCGTGTGTAATCTGCTGGGGACTGCCGTAAAAGTTGGTTGCTGCTAACTGAAGTATATAACAACAACAGTGAACAAAGAGATCACTCTAGGAGAACAATGCCGCATTCATATTTGAAATTCCTATTAGCAAGTATAAGAGACAAGGACAATCTTCTCTGAATCTCTGTTAAAGACTCTGACAGTGACAAGGAACAACCTTCTGATGCAGAATCTTGACTCTTTATACCTGGCTACTTTACCCATGCATTTACCGTTGTTGTATGTTGATGTATTCAAGAGCTGGCAGCCCTCAGACGCAAGACAGAGAAGAATAGTTTCTTAATGAGTGGGCTTAATTTCGAGACAAAACTACTGTTTAGCCCATCCCACCTGTACGTAGCTGCTTTGTAGCATACAATTAGGGTGGGCGTAATCTCGGTAGAGTACGGTAATAACAATAACTCAAGCCTCAAGGATAGATTTTAGTCTTTATTACGCTAGGTAAGCCCTTGTCTATCATATCTCCATACTTGCAACTTGATTCTGGCTACAGTTTTATAAGCGAGTCTGTAATGCGTATGCCTCCTGTGGCTTTGTTTCCAGTCAGGCTCCGCCCATCTATTAAAAGCCCACATTCATTTTCACTGTGCCACCGTCATGCGCAAACCTATCCTTGATTCCAAGCCGATTAAAATACGGTCTGGTACCTATTGCAAGGTGATAGTGCGCATGCGTTAGTTTATTCTCCAAAATGTGCCCTTTTTTTCTTCTCTCATATATTTTCTATCTATGTACATCTGCTTAGCTCTCTATTGCATTGTTCCAGAAGGCTTTCACACTAGTCTGAAGCCATAAGAGGCTCTCATCTACCTCTATGACAGTTGTATGGTCAGGATGTCTTACCTTAGATCTGTACAGGCTATGGGGCGTGTATGGTGCCTCAACTGCTACTTGCGAAGACAACACGGCTATACGACCATCCTAGACGTAGACGAGAGCCTCTTCTGTTTTCAAACTAGTGTTCAATGTTCATACCAACCAACGCAATAGATGGCATAAGCCACAGCTTCACGGAACTCAGGCATGGTATTACGGAATATATTCTTAGTAAACAGACTAATTTACAGTACAATTTACTAAGGTTTTACGTTCGTAGTACGATTATCCATATTCTGGGTAATTTGAAGCGCATGCGTACTATCACACATGCAATAGGTACAAGGCCATATATTACTGCGGCCTGGAATCGAGGCTAGCGCGAACCTTGCCCTCGAGGCTTGACTACATTTACAATACCATTATCACTTGACAACGGCACACTACAAAGTCCCATAGTATATACTGCTCTGAGGCACATTCCCATGTACTTCCCTTGTCAATTTATAGTGTCTAATTGATTAAACTTACCACAACTAAGAAAACACAAGTTCTCTTGCTTTACTTGGCCCAGGACCGTGGTCGAATTACTCAGCCACTATTTGAATTCTGAAATACTCTGCCAAAGACAGTATAGTACAGTACAAAGTAAATCTGCAGTCTTAGAAGCATTATTATATATCTGGAGTCAAAGGTCAATGGTCCATCACGTGCGCA
The DNA here is from genome assembly GCF_963675165.1 of Halichondria panicea. Lineage (NCBI taxonomy): Eukaryota > Metazoa > Porifera > Demospongiae > Suberitida > Halichondriidae > Halichondria > Halichondria panicea. The sequence continues at coordinate 3,558,472 of NC_087387.1, forward strand.
AAAGAGAAACAAGTGATCTAGTGAGCTGAGCTGAGGCACAAGTATTATATTATAGCCATTGCAGTGCTAGATGATGGGCTTGTAGAAAACCGAGGAATATCGAATTACGTATGCATAAGAGGAATATGGCCAACACCACACCTTCACCCTTCTCCAAATGTGTTATGGTAGGAGCTGAAGTAAAGAGCTTTATATAAGCGATAATAATATTATGTTCTACAGAACTTGTGTACCGTAAGACCTCGATTTAAGGCGACACCTAGGAGCTTCAGTAGCCTCGAGACCAGCCGTTCGTTATCTGAAAGAACGCCTGGTCAAGTTCCGATGTAGCACTCGTTACTAGTGGTCCAGGAATTTCTTGGACCGTTAATTGCCCGCACAAGGTGTATTACCCATGAATATCATTTTATGATGCTGTAAAAAACGCTGACTCGGCTAGATGTGCAACTTGACCTGGCGTTCTTTCAGATAACGAACGGCTGATCTTGAGGCTAGAGCTGACCTAAAAATAGCGACAGCTGCATTGACAATTATTTTTTAATGGCGCGTTCTAAATAGAGGTAAATGTATCCACTCCCTAGCCTTGATTGTAGCCCACTGGATAATCAGTGTTTTTAAGCGGCCTGAAATCGAGGCAAGTAGACTCTTTAAAGTTACCTCTAATTAGATGCAACCCTCTAAATATGCGACACCAGGACTTCGATATGATTTTCAACCTCCAAAAGAAGCGACCTCTGGCTTCGTAATTATTAAAAAGTGTCGCTTTAAATCGAAGTCTTACGGTACCCTACTTATTCGCAACACCCTCGATCTTTTCCAATTTTTTGACCCCAGCAACTGCTGCGTTGACAATTATTTTTTTATGTCGTGTCCTAAGTAGAGGTCAAATCATAGCCTCGATTCCTAGATTCACAAGCTGTCACTGTTGCAGGCGAACAGTAGACTGGTCAAACACCGTGTAGGGACTCGTGTTGCACAATTAGCATATCATCTAAGTGGCTGCGGTTTCATGACGTCAGTATACTGCATGTGATACGTAGTGAAACGTTACTATCAATAATCTTGTGGTAACCACATGCGGTTAGTTGCCACAAATATCGTGGCAAACGTTACATGAGTCTCTACACAGAGTTTGACCAGTCTACTGTTCGCCCTCCTGCATGCAATTAGAGAAACTTCAGGACCAGAAACCAGAGTATCACTTGGAGTGGCCTAGCTAACTATTTAAAATTTTCGCCTTAAATCAAATAAGTACAATACTTATTCGATTCATTATGGTAATTTCGCCGGGTTCAACCAAGCCGCAACATTTTGCAATAACAAGATACCGTCTTCTATTTACAGCGCCACTAAAAATTAATTATGATTTTCCAGTTGTGGATAAATAGTATAATTCCACTTAGGCACTAATTGCAATAGAACATAGAGTACTAGTAGCTGCGGCTATCATAGATTCGATTTAAGGCCGTATTACCAGTCCATACTAATTACCTTTCTAACGAGTGCTACAAGCTGCGCTGTGCTAATGCCTCTTGCCTTGTTATGCTTTCGCTAGAGTGTTATAGTAGAAGGAATAAGCTAGACCGGCTGAATTTTGTTGCAAATGGCGTGCCGTAGGGAACATTGATTCTGTCAGGATCTGGATTGTCTCACACATGGGGATGAGCTATATAGAAGCTGTTAGTTTTCGTCACATTGCAACCCTTTCAGGTGGAATAGACACACACACACACACAGTCAGCTTTACCGCATCCCTCGTGCGGCTACGCCTCAAGCCATAATTACCTAAGCGCCAATCCAAAATTTACTGCACGTAATTGGACGAACTTGGCGCTTCTGCAGGCCCTCCCTTTAATTAATTGTCACAACAGTTAAATAAGAGATGAAGTGAAGGAACAAAGAAAGAAAGAGTGGCTGCCCACGTTCATTTTCACTTGTCTACCACTCGTCTATCGCCACGCAACTTAACAACGCAGTCTCTCCTTTTCATTGTATCTTCCTTATTATTACTGTAGGATTGATACTGCATGTAATCTCGTTACCTATCCGTTTCTTCTTGTATCTATATAATAGTTAAGACACTGTTTTGGAGGTGTCAATGGGATTTAGAAGCCCAAAGGCACTGATTTAGTATCCCGAGCGTAGCGAGGGTACTGAAATGGCTGAGGGCTTCTAAATCACATGGACATCGACAAAACAGTGTCTAGCTCATTTAGATACTAGTGCGCATGCGCAAACCGCTTGACTACAATACAATTACTTAACAACGGAATACTAGGTATACCTTAATGTTACTATTGTAGACAGGTAGTAATTTTAGCTTTTTCTCTGCTTTTAGGGTACTAATTTTGGCGGATTTGTAGCAAATTCATTACCGCAATATATCTCAAGATGTACAAGTATGAGTTTTAAGTTATAGTTATAACACGGGCACAAGGGATGTATGGAATATATTGCACTGAAGCACGAGGGCGCCAGCCCCGAGGGCTGAGTGCAATATATGCCATGCAGCCCGAGTGCACGTGTTATAACTAGTTTATATCCCGAGGGCATAGCAACATAACACTGTCCTAGTAACACAATATAAACTGCACAAAAAAAGACAGAGACAACTCTAGACACAGCTCCATCTCTTCTCTCTGCTAGACGCCAGTATCTGCAGCGTATAAGATTGGCATGACCGACGAATGGCTTGACACAAAATTGTTGGAGTTCCAACGCTGAAATCTGCAAAACAGCCCCACCCCACTTCTGGTGCTGCAAAACAGCCCCGCCCCACTTACTGCTGTGCAAAGAAACAGCCCCACCCTACTACTCAGTGAATACATGTATACGTATTTATTTAGCTGCTGGTACATGGTCTACGCTCGGCCTCATAACCAAGCCAAGAAAGCTCGCTTCTACACTGCTGCAAAACAGCTCGTGCCCCCAGCAAAAAGAGCCACTTCTAGTGCTAGGGTGAAGCAGAATTGACATGCATCACGAGGTCGAGGACTAGGTCGATCTAGGAACACAGAATCTTCCACAAAATGAATCTTGGACAATTTTAAAACCTGCATGGTTGCATGGTTGCAAGAAGAAACTCCAGCTGTGCTGAACATTCATTCCTGCATGGCTGGACATACTTTGATACTTGTTATTTCTCATGCGTATTAGTTTAATTTTAATTTAATTGTCTGTCTAATGCCAGAGGGGTGTTTTGTGGTTAGTGCATTATGACTTTGTGGTCAGTGCAATATGACTTTCAGCAGTGCATTATGCTGCATATTGCACTTGGCAACAACGTAGCAACGGGATATAAGGTTGAATGGAAAGTTTGGAGTCAGATACAGATGAAAAAAGGGCTAGCTTGTAGTATACTTCCAAAAGTGAATTAGAAAAAAGAAAAAATTGCGTTTAAAAAAAATTAATTGCGTTTTATTATTAGTGCGTGCTTAATTTAGCGTTAATTACAAATTCGAAAATTAGTACCCGTTTATAATAGTAACAATAAGGTACTAAGTAAATTTGCAGGTATACTAAGTCCCATAGTATACTAGCCTCGGTCCAGGCCGATTTTTTTTTAATAGAAGGAAGTTGAAAAAAACGATCTGGTATTGATTGTATCTGGGCGTGGCAGGAACCGGAAACTAAAGCAGAGATTCTTCACATTTTGTTTCCTGTTTTTTTCTGTAATACTAAAGGTGTACGTAGAGGCATTTTACTCCCGTAAAAGTTACAGTAATGTAGCTCCGTGTCATGTTCTCAATTTATAGCTAGCTAGCTATGGCATGCAATGCGTTGTCTTGTTTGAAGCAAGATGGCCTCACTCTCGTGGCAGAACAGGCCCAGGCTCTCAGGCTCCTGTTTGAGGGAAGGGACGTGTTTATCTGGTTCCCAACGGGGTATGGCAAGTCTCTCTGCTATATCAGTTTTGCTGCCCTTTTTAATGGACTACAAGCTAGGTAGGACCAAGGCTCCTCCTGTTGACAAAAGTGTTGTTTTTGTTAATTGTCTCTCCCCTTGTATCTCTCATCATGAGACTCATGATTGACCAGGTCAGGAGTCTAAACAATAGAGGTGTTTCTGCTGCTATCCTCAGTAGCAATAAAGGAATCGACAAAGATTTGGTTGCCACTGCCAAAGAAGTGTCTTCTGGGAAGTATTTCCTGCTGTATACTGCCCCAGAGGCTGTTGTTGAAGACCACTGTATAGTGTTGTAGGATTCGTTTTACCACAGAGTCAATTTGTATTAAAAAACCACGCCCAGATCACGCCCAAATACAATCAATACCAGACCTAGTAGGCGACCTAGCGTTCAATTGGAGACGGATCGGCCTGGGGTCGAGGCTAATAGTATACCTGCTCTGAGGCACTTTTCCCATGTACTTCCCATGTAGATCTTATGCCAGATCACTGGGTGGTGGGTTGTAAGGGCCGTCCATTGAAGCAGCTCTGGATCTTGTCCTTGTCTATATGATTATTATCAACTAGGTTCAATATACATGTACAGGTCCGCTAAAAACAACTGCTACCGTATATCTTCTAAAAATCAGACACTTTTCTGGGCAATTTTTGGGCTTTTAGTTGTTCTAACACAGCCGACACTCTGGTACTTTAATTTTTTAAATATCCAGACAATACCTTGAAAAGTGAGATATTTCCAAGCAACTTTTTTATAAAAAGTACCCTATCAATCACTTCACCACATAATTATGGTGACTGACTATATAAGTAAGTGACCCACTTGGATGTAATTAATAGCTATAGACACTGTTTGTACATCTATAATTTAGAAGCCCAAAGGGCTGGTTGTAGTATCCCGACGTAGTGAGACTTCTACTAGCCCTGAGGGCTTCTACATCATGTGGAAACTTCCTAAACAGTACGTGTCTAAGCATTTTAGATCATAGCAACCTTGAGTCTCTAGCCAATCAGACTTGAATGTTCTCGCTTTTGCATGTACATGTACATGATTTTCTAAGTTGGATAGAACAGCCAATCAGATTGCAGTATATACAATGTATGGCATTAGAAAATTATGTATCGATAAGAACATTCAAATCTGATTGGCCAGATACTCATGGTTGCTATGATCTAAATTAAATGCTAAAAAATTTTTCCCGTGGGGGTATACATTACACTTATTGTCCACTATAACTATCAATTACTTAGGGCTGTAGGTTTACGATGCCATACAATGTATATACATGTATAAGTTCTGATTCTGATGCAGTGGACGATCTATATACAATAGATTGTAACAGGAGTACATGAATATTCATGTACTCCTGATTGTAATCATGACTTTTAATCTTATAACTCGATCTTTACTCAGCTTGAGATGCCCAGAGCTTCTGGAAGTCACACTATGCATCCATGTTTCTAGACCGCTTACTTTAAGGTACATTGTATGTTGTGTAAATTATAGGTCTTGCATACTTGAACTTTTATTTGACTTGAGTTTAATCCGTATTGTAATACATATTTTTTTGCCTTCACAGCACACTTCACACCACCCATTTCCACGGTTTACAGTTACATTAATTTTGTACATCATTGATACTAATTTCCAGTGCATTCTGTCACACTAACTGTGTTTAAGTTTGCCCAGACATCATCGTTAATTCAAACTTTTGACACCTTGTTTTTTGGTTTATTTTTTCACCCACGTTGGTCACACGTTTCACAACTTTAAGTTGATTTTCCCACACTGCTCAAGATAACCAAATACTAAGGTACAACCATGTGTACATGTATTTAATGTAGATGTACCTTGAGTTAGAACTGAAAATCACTGTTTGTAAATAAATAGTTACCTGTTTTTTATGTTCCGAAGCTCTGGAACAGCGTAATTTTATACTTCTGTGTTGTTTGTTATTGCAGACAATGTCATTAACACACCCTCAATCTCCTCATGGTCCGATTCTCAACCATGAGATATCCATGATGCCCAACTCCATTACACCTGTTCTAGGGCAGTCTGCCTTCATGCCAGATGCCAACCTGGAGGTACATTGTACATGTATGTGTAATTAATTGCTAGTGAATGAATTTTGTTGTCAAAAATCAATTAGGGAAATCTAATATTCTACCCTAAGTGAATTACAGTAGAACCTCGATTATCCGGCCCTCGATTATCCGGAACCTCGATTATCCGGCTTGACTTTTTTTATTTTATCAGATTACATAATTCATAAAATGGGCGTGTCCCTAAAATGCCATGCGCGTTGCAGTTGTTACCATGGAGACATGCCTGCTTTTCTTTTGCGCATGCGCAGACAACCATGTGACACTGCTGTTCATCAATAAAGTGGGTGGATCAAGGCGTGGTTTATCTATTCGATTATCCGGCATATTCACTTATCCGGCCTGCTTCTGGAACCAAGGTGTCCGGATAATCGAGGTTCTACTGTACTTTTGTATATGTAATTGCCATACACCATAAATGTACTTTGTCAAACAAAATATACATGTATCTGCAGATTTTGATTGTAGCCCTGGCTATGAGTTATTATGTTTTGGTATGCGCATGTGCAAGCGAGGTGTTAGCCTCGTTCCCAGGCCGATTTGTCTCTAAAATAACGCTAGGTCGACAACTAGGCCTGGTATATGGGCGTGTCTTAAATTAATATCTGAAACACAGCTAGAGAAATGACAAGATAATACATGTAGTATGCAATCTATGTCTAGGTAGATCAAGCTAAATGGCCTCCAAGTTACTTGTCTGCAGCAACTGGTAGCACAGAGGAACCATACAAAATCTCCCTTCAACTGCAGTGGACAGCTTGGACCTGATGCTCATTGAGGGAGGCCTTCTTGCTCAACTTCTTATTTGACACAACTTGATAGCTACTTACTTAGCGCTTTCTTCAAGACATAATTTGTAACATGGAGTTATTTTTGTGATTACGGTAGCTTTTACGTTTATTGACAAAGGCAGCTTTTATCATGGGTGTTAATCAAGTAAATACGGTACATGTATTCGCAGAATTTTTGGGCTGCAGAAATTTCTAGCTATACGATAGTTCAGCTCTGCACTAGAACGCTAGCTATTGGTAGCTGCTGCAAGAATGAGAAGAGAGCTGCAAGGCTCTGATTTTAGACTTGAAGTTTTGGCATCGATCGTACAACAATCGTGGTCGATCATTACCCACCCTTCGAGTTTCCCTGTGATTCTAGATTCTTCCTGCATGCAGCAAAATTAATCAATGCACAAATGTTCATAATGTGTGCATAAAAGCTATTGATAGCTTTATGTTATGTTGCTTTGGCACCTCCACCGAGGCATCAGCACCCGCGGTGCTTTCATTGGCTCTGCACTAGATTGCTATAGCTACAACAGTGAGAATTAAGAGAGCAAGGCTCTACTGATGCAGAATGCAGCTATTAGTTTTAGACTTCGTACTTTGGGCATATCGTTTTAGCAACAATCATGATTAATCTCTTCGCACTCTTTGAGTTTCCCTGTGATTAGCCTGGTGCAAAAATCATGATTTCGTATTAGCAATAGCTAGTAGTCATGTAGCTTTGACACATCCACCGAAGCATCAGCACCAACGGTGCTTTCATTTACTGACGTTTTGTTAGATGTTTCCCTAGATTCCGTGGAGTGAGTATAAGCGTTTATGCGTATGCCCACAGTCACCTATGCAATCGATGCGTGTACCAGGCGCACTTTTCTCCTTCTGTGTTTGGGAACAAGACTACCTTAATCCTCAACCATTTTTGGACAATACCATGTATACTGTCGTCTCCCTTCATGTTTAAACTTGTGCAGACAGGCAAATATTCATGTAGCTAAGCTTGCAGTAATTATCAGTCAAGAGTTCATGTACGTTGGTTTGTCAATTTGTTTGTCCAGCCTAAAATAACTCTTCTCAGTCGGCCCCAGCAATCAATAGGTGGTGCTGTTGATCCATCCATAGCTGGGCTCGTGCCACCAAGAACCCTGGAAAGGTACATAATTTCAATCTTCAGAGAATTTTCAATTTGCTTTGTTTTGCAGCTTTGCCGCCACAGGGTTTGCAGGAAGAGCTGCCAGAGGTACATATAGGTTTGCTGTCGTACACATTTAGCTTCTCTGTCTTTGCATGTACATATGTTTGTTCTGGATCTCATGATCGTGTGTACCAATTTTACATATTAACCAAATTTGGTTGCAGGCGATTACTTTGACACAGAAGACCCATCTGTTAATCTTCATGATTTTATCATCAACTCCATGCAAGTTAGTTACTCGTTATCCCTGTACTTAGCACACTTTCATGATTATGCCTCGAGGCGTAGCGATTACTTTGACCTCTAAAAAAAACTTGAAGTTGTACTTGTTGCTTACTATAAGCCAGCTTCCATGCTCATACAACACTCTAAAGGTTATTATACATGTAGATTCATGTCAACAGCCGAGGGTTAGCACTTCAGTACTCTGCATGTACACTGCCAGAAGCAGCCCTTATGAAATCTGACCTAATTGCAGTGATCCACCCCTTTTTTATTATTATTCGAAATGCAAAATACAATGTACTTATTGTTCTCCACATGTACTGTATGCCATTTTCTTGTGAGAAATGTTCATTAAGCTCTCTTACAGTCCCAGAAGAACCGGGTTGTGCTCATAAAGCTGGAAGAAGAATTTGTAAGCTATGTTCAAGATGTCAACCGTAATGAGCCATTGAAACTTCCACCGTGGGACTCCTACCACAGAATGTTGGCTCACAGGTGTAGGACTATCAAAATACTTTTAGAGCAAAATTAAAAGTATCGTTGTGGAAAAATAAGTCGTCATTTTATTGTGTTTTGACTTACAGAGTAGCAGCATATTTTGGTCTGGAGCACAATGTTGACCCAATGGACAAGATGTGTGTTATTGTACACAAGGGACCCAACACAAGATTGTGAGTCTCAAATATGTTTAGTGTTGTTGGTTTTGCTTACATGCACGTATGTCATTCTCACGTATGTGTATATGTATAATACCAGCTTCATGATAGAAAAAAAATTTTTTTAGTCCGCAACGACGCTTTGGAGAATGCACAGTAAAAGCTCAAGACGAGTCGGAATCTTCTGAACCTAAGCATATTCTAAAGAGGAAAGAAGTGGCTGAGGTTAATACATGCATAATTATTATACATCCTTTAAAGTGAATGCAAACTGTTACTGTACCTTGATTCACTTGGTGTTGCATGGCTTGGGTGCCAATAAGTTGCACCACGCTTATTATTTGGTAAAAGTATTTTGCACTGTGTACAAATACAAGAAGTAAGCATGTGACGTACTCTTATTACATGTACATTGTATATACAATAGCTGGAGACTATTCTTGGCTCCTCCTCTGACCTCTCCGGTCTAAAGTCATTCAAGAGCTTTGAGGAGCGTGAAGAAGAATATGAGAGAGCCAGAGCTCGAATATTCAGCCAACAGTCACCGCTGGAAACAAAGGAACCGTCAGTTGTCTTTGACCTGGAAACACCCTCTGCTCTCACTCGCCGTAAATCTCGGTTCGTACTAGTTCTTCACAAATAAGTTTGTACGTGCATGACTATATTAATAATACATGTTCTGGTATAATTACCGTATAGCGTGTACATTTCGAGGGAATAAATGTTCACAGTTTTCGTTGATTAAGGTTAGGATATAGTGTTTGCTCATTAATTATTCATAGAAGTGTTTGTATGAATGCAGGCAATGATCATGTTCATACTCAGCTAAAACTGTCTGTTTTTTCTCTGTGTACTACATGTACATGAAGAGTACAAAATAGCCATCAGAGATCCGTTGTAGACACTAGCTTATTTCTGCGCCAGTTTTCTACAGCTGCAGAGGTCATGGATGGACATACAAGAGCTCTATAAAAAGATATATACTTACCTTAGAGGCCAAATGTTTAGTGTAATACTTGTTCTGTCATATCTGCTCTTTTGTACTATCAATACTCAAAAATGAGCCAAAAATAAGCAGTAAAGTGAGCGCTGCAGCTCCAGTGTCTTAATTCTCTATGAAATTTTATATCTGGCCCTACCCCATACCTCGATCATGCTTAAATAGGACATGATCATCAGCTAAGAAGGTAGAAAACTGACGCAGAAGTTTTGTAGCTAGCTAAATTTGTTGTACAGAGGCTGAGCGGGAACGCCCACTTTTCTTACCTGGGCAAAACACTACCGTATAGCTAGTAATTTTCGGGGGACAAAATATTCGTGGTTGAGCAGTATTTAGTCATTTCGTGGATATTATTTTCGTGGTTGCTGCTTGCACTGCAGGTAAAGGTAGGCAAGATCGCTTCATTTGTGGCAGCCAAAAAAATATTAATAGTAGCAGCTAGCTTCATGTACGTAGCTACTAGGTACAGGTAGCAGCTTGTTAGTACTTCACAAAGACTTTCTCGTGGCATAGTTCATGTTTATGCAGGTGAAAAGAACTTTTGATGACAAACTAAAGGTTGTTGAGCTAATAAACGCCTCTCTCGAATTGTAGCCTCCTCTTCCAGTAAAATGAAACATTTAGTAGCTGCGGCTCCTGATCAAGCATATACGGTATCCGCACCCCTTTGTTACAGAGACTGGTCGGATAACTATATGTATGCTCGATAAGGGAATGGATAAGCCACTCCTAGTTCTGTACATGGATCCACTCACTTATTTGTGATAAACAGCACTTAATTCATTCAGTATCATATCCCTTACAGAAATGTAAAGTGCGCTACATGTGTGCTGCGCATAAACGCTATATAAACGCTGCACACATGCACACTAGTTCTGTGCATATCCAGCATTAGTTATGCATGTATGCACAATGTATGCTGCACCTTGATATTTGGCCACATGCGCGAAACAAGTGCAGGAAGAGAGCGAACAGTAATATGCAATACGTGCACTATATGTGCGTGATATGTATGCAGACTGCATCCATGCTGCATGTATGATTTGCACACATTCTGCTTGTATGTGGCTGTGTTCATTCCACCCCTAGGCATGCATGCCACATGCAAGAAATTGTGTTTGTGCATCTATCCTGCTACCATTGGGAACACAGTGTTATTTTGCGTACTTTCTAGTACACATGCCACTTGTATGCATAAAACATTAAAAGCAGCTGCACATACTGCTATGGTTACATGTGTGCCCGATGTGAGCAAATTGCATACATGCATACTTATGTATGTAGCATGTGTATGTGGCATGTGTACAATTCAATTCCACATTTTGGCTACGTGTGCCTGATATAAGCAATCTGCATAATTTATATGCACAAAAATTGTATGTTGCATACGTGCAGTTAAAGCGCAACGGCTTGCACTCTTAGTGCAACCATCCCGCGCTCTACCTATGTGCTGCACTTAAAGCAACATGTGTGTAGCACATGTGCTGCGCTTAATCATTTTTGTAAGGGATGTGCCATATAATTACCGTATACCGTACGGCATCCCTTTGCGAATGAGCCAGATCAGTAGAAAATTTGACCCTTTGCGATGTAACTATTGCGTTCTGGCGAGGGTTGTGTACCATACCATTTTAGGTTTTTGCGATTTTATTGTTGCGAAGTGATCAAAGTTTGCAATGTTTGATGTTTGCAGAACATTTTAGTAGTACGGTAGCAGGAAACGTTCACTAAATGGCTCGAGAGCCCCCAGAAGAAATGTTTGCGGCTGTAGTAGTCGCGTTTGAATGCCAACACCCACCAACAAGTTTTGCGTGCAAAATACCGATGTTTGGTAACTTCTACCCTTTTTAATTTTCGTGACGAAACAAAAAACGCGGAAATTTCCCACTACACAGTATATGCACATGTATACATGTAGATACAAAAGGAATCCCAGGCACGTAGGGGGCCACAGGTTGTAATAGTATAGTCCGGATGAGTCACTCACCTGGCTGCCAAATCACTGCATTTACAGCGTGGATGTCCTCCAACCAACCACCTGCAACGTTGGCTATAGCTAGTTAGCTCTACACGTCTTGAATTCAAATCTGATTCTACATGCGTCCACTACAACCCTTCCATACAAACCCAGAGGAGGCTGGAACCACTTAGCCTTGAGGTCACTAATTGGATTTCTCCTTGCAGAGCCTAGTTGTTTGAGCCTGTAAGTTAAAAAAGTTAGGGGGGGGGGGGGGGTCAAATTTTTTTTTCGCCATTTTTGCTCAGGAGATACAATCAAAAGTTAGTGCGCTATTAGCCTTGATTCATGTGCGGCTTGTTCTCGAGGTCATCACACGCTGGCTTTGATACTTTTATGCAAAATTGACAAAAATAAAATTTGTCCCCTGCCAAAATAACATTTTAAGACACTAAAAACTGTAAGACTTAGTGACCTTAATTAGTTAAGGTCAAGTATTTCCAGCCTCCTTCAGTCTGTGCAAAACCCCAGGCTTCCTTTCTGAGTCTGCATTGATCCTTTAGTCTCAGTGTATGTCTGACATATCACTGCAACAATACCGTTCCCAAAGCCCTACCACAGCTTTGGATGAGGTTCGCATCAGTAAAACCAAATGTCAGCATCCCTGTTAGGTGCTGGTGGCTTTCATACCGTATGTACAATTTGTACATATAGCTCTAGCTACTACTGTTTTTACGCCAGTTGTGAGACAGGTTGTTATGTACAACCAACTTTAAGCAGAGGTTTGTGCTCGTACTGCATTGTTGCAATTACGTACCTGTGTACATAGCCATGTACAGTGTACGTAACATGTGTACTGCTCTTAATTTGTGTGTTTGTAGCTTTGATGTACTGCAATTTTTCAATTGCAGGTTTCTCCCAGCCATTATGCAGCATCGCCGAGCTGCAAGTGATACCACTGCTTTCTTGTTTAAAGGTGGACTAGCTGATTTGCTGAATGAAAGCCCAGCTGGTGATCATTCTAGCCCAAGCATCACACCAATGCTTTCACATCTCAATAAATCTACTGGTAGGCGATTGTCTTATACATTTTCTGGAAGTACATGACTGTATTGCTTGCAAGCTACTGTCTAAAATCAGTTTTCGTCCTTGATAGATGCCATATCACATACTGTTGTGTCCTGTCAAGATTTCAATCAGCCCCCAGCAAAACAGTTGTCGCCCCATCCTCCAAAGAAATTATCACAGGTACACAAGTAAACTTGTGAAATCCATAGTTGTATGTAGGTTCTTACTGAATGATGCTGTGGAACCTCCCTGTATTAGTATCAAATCAGTGTTAGTCACAATGTAAAAATTAAGACGATTCATTGTTTTCAGTGTGTACATGTACATGTAGGTCATTTTTGTTGTTACAGCACAATGCAGTTTTGCACTCTCCTCCAAAGCTCAGCAAATCTCTTTCAGACTATCAGCCATCCCCTGCATATGAACCCAATGCGACAACTGATTTGTCTTCCGGTGCTGCACCATTTCAGTCTCTACAGGTAATTGACAGCTAATATTTTAGTTAAAATATGTTGGTGCTATGACTGAGATAAAAATAATGCACACATAGATCAAAATTTGCAGTGTAGTCATCTATTTTCTTTGTTTTGGTTAGATGTTCTCGGGGCTTACTTTGATATGTTTGCTGATTATATACAAGACTCGATCATGATCCATACATGTACATGTAAATCCACTTTGATTTGTATGCCTGACATTCAGTGTGTTTGTATATTAATTATGATAATCACAATGCCTCAGGAACAGCCTCACTCATAATTAGCTGTTTGTTGAGATGTACATGTATACAGGGTGGTCCAATGATGCCATCAGAGTATATGGGTCTATCTTGTTTACCCATATACATTGTATGCATACTGTATATGTGCATATATATAATTGGGTCAAATATATGCATCTATGATTACTCAATGGTGTACTGGGCATACAGCCCACGCCATCAGAGTATAATGGTCTATCTTGTAATACCCACGGCATATGGATCTATGTACATGTATAAGTGCATATATACCCATTGGTCACCCAATGGTGTACGGCGCCCATAGCCCTCTCCCAGAGCACCTATAGAACCATAGTATATGTGGCATACCAGTGGGTCACCCAGTGGTGTAAAAGCTTACTATACCCAGTGCAGCAAGCCAATACATCAAAATGTATACCCTAGTCGCAGAAGGCTAATTTTCCATATATTGTGGTTTTGAAGAATGCAATGAAAGGTCAAAGGTTGCAATTAAATATTGGGTCTCTTCTCTCAAGCTGGTTCGTCTGGGGGTGCTATAGCTCAACCGATTTCTGTTGTGATTATAAGGAGGATCAAACTAGTGGTAGTGCATGTATACATGTATTACCAGGGGCGCGAGAGTGAGCTCAGTTTTACATATGTACGTAAAACATAGGGCCATGTGGTGTTTTAATGAATGACCTTTTGATCCTGGAATTCCTTCTCTGGTGCAATATGCTGTACGTGTCCTCACAGATTAAGTACACTTCTTAAACAAAACAAAAAGATGTTCTTAAAATGGCTGACATAGCCAAAGAAAACAGCGTCTTGTGAGCTTTCAGTAGCCTTTTTTCTTAGTGTGGCCCTGCATATATAGTTAATAGCTACAGTAGACTGCACCTAAGCTGTTTATTAAAAGTGTCTATTCGAGCCATGAAAATTAATGGCTACTGCGTTTCAGCTGGACTGCCAGCTCATTCTAGCTGCAAAAGATCACTAGATCTAGCTAACAGTTTCCGTAACCTTACTGTTTATACATGTAAATGTGTATAGTCATGTAGTTTGCATTACTGGCCTCTCTTTTACAGAGTGGAGTGCCTGTCATGTACCAACAGCAAGGGGCAATGATCGCTGACCCCAACTGGTACCCATATCAACAGATGATGGTCTATCAGGTACCTCAAGGCTATATCCCAGCCCCCCAGTACAACCCGTTTGGTCAGACAATATTCCAACCTGGTCAGCTCTATGCCGTTAATCAACCCTATCCCTCTATGGCAGCAGGTAACCATTGTTGAGCCACGTATGCATGAACAATGTACATGTACATGTTTGCTCAAATTGTGGCTGACCCTCTGCGCAACATACAGTGTCACGTACATGTAATAAGACAGGCTATACACTAACTCAGTGCAGTTAGTCGTTTTATGTACAGGCATTAGTTACATGCACTGTAACAGTTTCATAGTACGGTATCTCTTTTCTTCCTAGGTGGTGTACCTCCTGGCACAGTGCTTGCCCCAGGCAAAGATATCCATACCCCAGTTCAGAGTGCTATAGTTCGTCCTCGAGGAGGCTATGAGCAGTTCTCCTCTCCTACTCACCCTGCTGGCTTAGCTCTGGTCAGGCCCATTCCCCAGCAGGCTGCTCCTATTAGGGTACATTATGCATGTATTATGTGTGAATTTTTTCTACCCCTATGCGAAAAAGTGTGCATGTACAGGGTGTCATACAGCGGTCGGGGGGGGGGATCAATATCCCCCTCCAGGGTTCTGCCCAGAAGATAAAAAGTGGTTGGTGTAAATTTTTCAATTGACCTTTGAACTCATTGACAACTCGTAATAATTGTATGTCATTAAACATTATCTCATAGTAGACATACGGGTGCATGGAGTTGTGTTCTGAGTGCCAAGGCTCTTTTTATGCTTCTGGTTAGCTATAGCTGCCGCGTGCAAGTTCAAGCTTCTAGCTTTTGCTCGCTTTTATTTGACAAAGAAGCAATAATCTGCCACTAAGATATTGTTGTGTGAAGTGAAGGCTATCCATGCTATAAAAGCAGTACTATGGTACCCCGGTGAGTAGATTATCCTGTCACAAACAAACCAACAGACTACTATACCCGTGGCCACCCATGCTCTCTTCTGGTAACTAGAGCACTGAAGTGCTAACCCTCGGCTGTTGACATGATCTATAAAAATCGGAGGAGTAAAAAAGCAGCAACAACCTACTTAATAGAGACTGGTAAAGGATCGCTTTGGCTGCAAATATGTGATCTACCTCGAGTAAAGGTCGCGTGTAAAGCTAGGCACCGTGCAAGTTCAAGCTTTTTAGCGTCTTAGCTTTTGCTATCGTTTATACGACAACAAAGCTTTATCATTGAAATCTGCCATTTTTAAAACTAATAACTTGTTGCGTGGAGGCATCCATGCTGTAAATGCAGTGTGTATGGCATCCAGGTGAGTAGACTCGCATAATTACAAACAGACAGACAAACAAACCAACATACTACTATACCTGTGGCTGCTTACGCGCCCCGGGTAACAAACAACCAACAGACTACTATACTCGTGGCTGCCCACGCGCGCCTCGTGTAATTATCTGTGTAGGTACGGGTAGTCTGAGCTTTGTATGTAGTAAGTATGATTCGAGAGGAGGTACGGCATGCTCAGAATTTTCATTTTCATAGCACTCACGTGCTGCTATTTTTGCTGAGTGCACAAAAGCTATTGCAGGTTATGACAACTCAGCTTCCTAACACTAAAAAGCAAGGATGGGCGTAATTTTCAGTATCATAACAACAATGTATACTTTCAGTGTAACCTTCCATAGGTGGCTGCCAAAACTGTTGGACCGTGGGGCTCACCTATTCATCAACCATATGCTATTCATCAGCCAGTAGTTGTGCAGCCGCATGGTGATCAGTCGGCTTATACTACCATTGTTCCTTATCCCCAAGACATCAATACTTCTCAACTGGCAGACCAAGTGGAGGCCTCACTGCACATTTCAGGTTGTTGCATGCTTATAGTTAATTATTTACTTTACATGTACATGTAAGCGTGTATACTATACAGCAGCTTACTGACAACTAATATACGCACATGTACATGTGTAAATGATTGCAGAGTCTGATGGTCATATTTCCTCTGAGACTTTCAAGTCCAAGCCGTCTGAGTCTACAATCACCTCTCACAATAATCGTTACTCATCCTCTGTGACTATGATGGGCTCATCATCCCAGGTCGACGGTGTTTACACATTCAGCAATGCAACAGCAGGTGGAGTCACTCATAATGTTTTAGGGGGCCCAATGGTCAGCCCCACTCTCCCTCGTGGGCCAGTGCAGTTTATTCCTCACCAACTACCCGTAAGCAAATTAAGCTCTGTGATCAACTTATGTCCAGTTGTACAAAATAATGTCGTTTGTGTGTGCAAGATTCATGTACTTTGCCGTACTTACAATGGAAGTTAAGGCACCTGCTTGGCCGGCGTAGTCGCTCTATATATTAATTTTATTGCTTTAGTTCATCTACTCTCTTTCGTGTCTTTTATACTGTTATTGGCTCTAATAATGGCAAACATGCCGAATATGTTTGTAATCGTACTGTGTGTGCTATAGCATCCACTGTATGGAGGTGGGCCTGAAGGTGCTTTTGTGAGTCCTGGCTCTCAGGGCTCAATCATTCGTTATCCAGCTGGATTTTCACCACAATCTTCCTCTCCTGGATATCATTCTACTTCTGGTGTGTTTGCGTTTTCTACCCCAATTAGTAGTTCTGCTACATGTATATGTTACTGTATGTCGGCCTTTCTTACTTTGTAAGTTGAATAGAACATATTTTACGTTGTTTCCTCCTTGACAAGAACACATTCTTGTTGTACATGTTACGTACATGTACATGTTGCTCATCTTTGTACATGTATATGTAGGTCCTTTAAACTTTGCACCTGGTGTCCTTCAAGCCCGACCTCAAGGTGTTTTTTCTCCATCAAGTAGCGGACTCACACACAGTCCTGTTCAGATTCTAGGTAACCACGGTTATGTATTTTTATTTTTAATCTAGGAGTTAATGTGTACAAACACTATAATCCTTCTATCATTGTTCGATAGGATCATAGAAATCCAACACTCTTTGTTTTACTCAGGTCACACCCTTGGTACTAGTTTGTTTTCCCCACCTCCCTCCACATCTTCCCGCCCTGCTCTGTTTAGTCATTCATTTATTGGGAAAGGAGATGGACCCTGTCATCCACCCATTGGAACTGGTAAGCGCAGTAAAACGTCTGCATTTGCACTGCAGAAGATACAATGAATGCAGCCGTGTACATGCAGCGCTTACAGTATGTACGTACATGTGTATATAGCTGGCTATAGAAAGTAGTGTGTTTCTGGAAGTTGCATACACCTGCATTAAGTTTAACTGCGCGTATCTGCTATCTTAGTATTACAATGTAGTATGTCATATGGCATGTACAGTATAATTGCCGAGCGGGAAGCGAGGCGAATAATCTTACTACCTGATTCTGGCCCACGTAGATATATATATGTCTGTCACGAATGTGGGTTGGGCTCTCCCCGGGGGCGCTATAAGGCAATAAAGAAGCAAACGATGCACTTGCCTAGATGGGCGTGGCCACTTCGTACTACAATTTACTACAACTCTGCAACTGAGCCAGCAACTTTCTCTGCTCAGATCACATAGGCTAGCTGTCTCTATATAGCTGATGTCTGTGCATCAAACACATAGATCTAGTCTGTATGCAGTGTGCACAGGTACTGTGACTTACAGCAATTTCTCGGCAAGCACAAGGGAGAGACAGAAGAGCCAGCTAGGCGACAGCAGGCAGATCAGCAAAGGTCATTATAATTATTAGAGGTATCTGTAATCACAAAGTAGATCTATACTGAAACAGTGTCATGCCTGACATGACGTTTTTATGTTAGTGGTTCCTAGCTCACAACAAACGTGGATCTAATACTAGACCTAACACTACACATCACACTTCCAACAGGACAAGTCGACTGCATGTCTGATCCTACAGTTATTTTCATTTAGCTATTACTATCAAACATAAAACAAAATCAGAGCTTCCCGCGGGGCGCCTGCGTATATACATGTATATACGTATGCCCTAGTAATAATGTTATTGTTTGTTACTAAACTTGTGTATGGAGGCACTTCTATTTCGTGGATTGGCCTCTAAAAGCATTTTCGTTGCACAATGTTCGCGGAATGACTTACCGGAATCCACAACTTTAAATCTTTGCTTGTTATAGCAGGTAATTCTAATTAAAGAACAATTTTCGTGTAGGATTGCTACCCACGAAATCCGCGAAAATTTAGCGCTATATGGTATTGCATGACGGTACACTAGCATTTCTGCATACTTTCTGCTTTGGGAAACCTACGGAGTGTTTAGAAGCACGGCCAGCTCCCTGCTGCTACGGTACACATTATATCTTTGCTGTTGCTCCTAATATTGCCCTCATTTGGAATGCACATTGACAATGAAGTCACTCAATATTCATTGCTCAAGGTATGAATTATTATATAATGGTGTAACAAATAATATTGACTTCTGGCTCTCTCCTGTTCACTTGTTTCCATGCTTTTGAGTGCTTTTCCCTGGCCAATCCTAGCAATCAATTGCAAAATGAATGTGTGTTTTTGATACATAATTATGTACTGCAGGTGCCATTCCAGAGAGCCCTGGTCTAATGCAGAGTTATAATAGTGCATCTGGAAACGGATCACAGTCTAGTCCACTACCACCGCGTCTGTCTATGCAGGGGCGATCTCAGAAAGGTGGAGCTAACAGGTAATTATTTCCCAGTAGTGAATAATTATGGGATATGCCATTATTACTCTACGTTCATACAAGTAGAACCTTGGTTCCAGAGGATTATAGAGGCAAAGGCGTTCCCCGAGGGGAGGGAAGTTGACCCCCGCGACCCCTAACTACATGTAATTAGTTATGGGTTACTATAGATGGGTTTTGAGCCCAAATTAAGGGGAATTCCCCTTAATTAACCCCCTACCAGAATAGATAAACTACGCCTTGATCCACCCATTTATTGGAGCTAATTTAGTGCATGTGCAGAAGATATACAATGCCTGTATCCATGCCTGTATCCATGGGAACAACTGTTAATTCGTATGCGCATTGAAGGAAACGCCCATTTTTAGAGAAAATTGCCCAGCCAGATATTTACATTGCTTGTGTTATTATTACCATGTTGTGTAACACAATGCAACAGTTACTGTGTCGGTACTTAACATGCAGTCAGAAAAATCATATCATACTATCACAGGTATCAGAACCAACGTCATCCTGCCAATCGTAGTAGCAAGCTAGGGTCACAGGAGATAGGTGGAGGAGTGTCTATTGAGCAGATGAGCGGTGCTTCAATACCCGGGAGGAAAGAGGCTCTCCTTCCTACTCCCCCCTCCCATCACATAGTCAAATTAGATACCAACCTCACATGTAAGAACCCATTCAAAATGACATTATGTTACATACTTTGCACTGAGTTGCTCTTCCTTTCCCCTATAGGTGGTGTGCCATTGAACGTCATGGAACTGCTTAGCTTTCCTCCAGATGGATCTTCTGAAATGGTCCAAGTTATCCAAGTAAGCGAGCTCTGTACTTTATCGTTACTGGATTCTACATGCATGTATTGTCCTTAGTTGTTTGCTGTGTTGTGTGCACTCTTGTCACAGAAATGTTTACAGGTCCTGAAGGACATGGGTGTGACAGAGACAAAGGCTGGTGTTATGCCCAAGAACGGAGAAAGGGTAATGGTTGCTGTATTTGAAGATTCTGAAAGTGCGATGAATGCATTGCAAATCAAGCATGCTATGTTCGTTTTATCCATACCAGGGAACAATCATGCCAAGTTTATCCTGTCTCTTTTGTAATCATTAATGTTTAATGTTCATAATAATAATCATGCATGTAGCTGGCAATTTTAAGAGATTCCCACGACACTCTTTATCACCTTTTACTATGCACGTTTCCTAACTGTTGCATGATTTCAGATGCAGCATAACTTTGTGGTTACTCAGTAAAAAATTGTTTTGTAGTGTGCTTGTTTTGTACTAACTATTAATTTTGTTGTGTTATACAATCATCACTGCTTTGTTGTGCTGGACATTTCCTGTCAATGAAAAAAGGGGGTGGAATTTTTACCAAAAATTAATTAATCTAGCTCCGCCTATAATTATCTTAAATTTTTAAGTCATAATTATTATCGAGCTAGCTAGATGATGGTGGAAGGTTCTGCTGTGATTGCTCAGTCACTCAAGACTCAAGGAGTGGAGTTTGTGTTTGGAATAGTAGGCATACCAATTGTGGAGCTTGCACTGGCGTTTCAAGATGCAGGTATCCAATTCATTGGAATGAGAAATGAACAAGCCGTAAGTGGCCAAAACCAGTTGATGTAATACAATGTCAATTTAATTATAATGGTTTGGTTGTCCCACTTTTTTTTGCATCGGACGTATTAAAGCGTTTACGAGACATGCAGTATTATTACCGTCTTCTAATTACAGCGCCATGCATCTAGAATTAGAAGCGCTACCGTAAGATCTCGATTTAAAGCGACACTTTTTAATAATTATGAAGCCAGAGGTTGCATCTTTTGGAGGTTGAAAAATTATATTGAAGTCCTGGTGTCGCATATTTAGAGGGTCGCATCTAATTGGAGGTAACTTTACAGAGTCTACTTGCCTCGATTTCAGGCCGCTTAAAAACACTGATTTCCAGTGGGCTACAATCAAGGCTAGGGAGTGGCTACATTTACCTCTATTTAGAACGCGACATTAAAAAATAATTGTCAACGCAGCTGTCGCTACTTTTAGAGGTCAGAAAATTGCTGAAGCTCCTGGGTGTCGCATATTTGGAGGGTCGCCTTAAATCGAGGTCTTACGGTAAGTCCACAAAATAATTTTACTCCATAATAATGATTGAGTGCCAAGGAACTATTTTTTTGTGTGCTTAGGTATCGTATAGCAGTGGGGTGCAAAACTTTGCGTTGAGGGCAGAACAGTTAACGTGAAAATTAAAAACTGGGATAAACTCTGGTATTTCACATGCAAAGCTAGCTATTGCAATGGTGGGTGTGGTTTCCTGGCATTGAAATGCGAATGTTAGAACCCCTGATGATGCCTGTTGATCGAGGGCTCTGGGGCCAAATAGCGAAATTTCCTGCTTTTTGGTTTTATGCCTCGAGGCGTAGCCGCACGAGGGATACGGTAAAGCTGATTGTGTGTGTGTGTATTCTAACTGTAACTGCTCAACGGTTGTAATGCGACGAAAACTAACAGCTTCTATAGGCTTCTATCCACATTCTCGGAGTTTAGTTCGTGGATTATAGCAAACTAAAGCTTCTTTCTTGAGTTATGGCTAGTTTGACTCACATTGAAGGCTGTTGCAGTCTCTTCAGGATCTTTCATAGCATTATCTGTTCGCACAAACTTTCTATTCAACATAATGAGTTAGCCTTGCATAAAGTGCTAGCTTTTTGTTAGCTACAAGAATCAGAATGATGCATCGATGGCAGAGAGAGAGATACCGACACAGAGGGCACTCCTATGACTTAAATTTAAGCAGTCCAAGAAGAGCACAATAACTGCTGCTTTGGAGTAGACATAACAATAAACGCCCTCCTGTATTAAACGCCCCTCTAAAGACTTCGATCTGAAATAAATGCCCGGGCCGGCGTTTAAATACGGTACTTCTTTTTCTTGAGGTCCTGGTATACCGGTAAGCCACAAAACAAATGTACCATAACAGATGCATGTACACAAGTTTTTCTTCTCAGTTAGATAGATATAGATACACACTTTCTGCTAATAATTATACTATCTGTGCATGCTGCTATTTCCATTCAGCTCCTCTCCTATAATGACTGTGTGGAATTCAGTTATGTTGCAGTCTCTTCAGAATTTTTCATAGCATCATCTGTTCGCACAAACTTTTTATGAACTAGAGCACTGAAGTGCTAACCCTCGGCTGTTGACATGATCTACACTGGTGTATAGCAAGCAATTATTATAATGCTGGCTAAGCAGCAAGTAGCAGGAGCTAGAGGCATGCTGAGATTGCTCTGGGGTAGGATACAGTAAAGAAGCGACAGCCACAAAATTATAATTCTAGCTTTCTACTTTAGTGACTCTGTACCATTGTTTCTGGTACGGGAATGTCGAGTTAAAGCTTGGTGATCATTAGCTTCTTTATCTTCAGCAATGGCTTCTTGTTGAACATAAAGGTATAGCAGAAGACTTGCCTGGTCCATCATAATGCACTAACCACAAAACGCCCCTCTGATTAGACTGACAAGTATAAAAGTACGTCCAGCCACAGACACTAGCAGCACTGCTGTAGTTTGCAACCATGTAGGTTTTTAAATTGTCCAAGGTTCATTTTGTAAGATTGTGTTCCTAGTTCTCATGATGCATGACTTATATTAGATAAGTCCTTCAATTCTGCTTTACCATAGCACTAAGCATCTAGAAGCGGCTCTTAGATTTTGAGTCACAACACACATTACACAGTAAAACATATCCTGATAAACAGTAAATCCTGTAAAAGCACTAAGTGAGCTGTAGTCACTGGTAACATTTACTTCAGATAGTTACTTGCAGAGTCAGTCTGTTTTAGTTGAATTTGCAGTCTTTTCGTATAGTTGTAGCTCTTTCACCAAACCTATAGCTCGTTGATGTGCGATGCAATGAGTGTCTCCAGCAAAAAATTGAGTGTCTCCAGCAAAATTCCGCATTACTAGACTAGTATTGAGAGAGAGAGAGAGAGAGAGAGAGAGAGAGAGAGAGAGAGAGAGAGAGAGAGAGAGAGAGAGAGAGAGAGAGAGAGAGAGAGAGAGAGAGAGAGAGAGAGAGAGAGAGAGAGGGAGGGAGGGAGGGAGGGAGGGAGGGAGGGACTATACCCAACATTATCTAGACCCGGTCTTTTGCTATTCATGTAGCTTTATTGCTAGAGGATGATTGCATGGTCATCACCTAGTGTTACCACAAATCTATCCATGTATATATTGGTTTCTATAGATATGGTCCACAATTTCGAACCAGCATACCTGGAGTTACCTATCAATGCACATTGCCAGGAGCACATCGCTAATAGGCACCAACAACAAACAATATAGGGGGTGTAGTTACCGGAAGTGGGCGTGGCCTTAACTTTTTCGCGCCCACCAGCGGTTTCTTTTCATGCTCCCCTCAGACTTAAAATCCTGGATGGAACCCTGACTGTAGTATGTAAACTTAATTTGCAAGGGTTGGTCAATTCGCAACAATAAAATTACTTACCACACGATCCTTCCCAGAACGCAATACAGTAGAACCTCGATTATCCGGTCACCTTGGTTCCAGAGGCAGGCCCGGATAATCGAATAGATAAACCACGCCTTGATCCACCCACTTTATTGATAAACAGCAGTGCCACATGGTTGTTTTCGCATGCACAGAAGATAAGCAAACATGTCTCCATAGTAACAGCTGCAATGCGCATGCGGATTTCAGGGACACGCACATTTTCTGAATTATTAAATCTGGTTAAAAAGAAACTTCCAAGCCGGATAATCGAGGTTCCGGATAATTAATTGAGGTTCTACTGTAGTTAGATTGCAAAGGGTGCTGATGTGGCTCATTCGCAAATATTCTAGTAATACGGTACTTCGATCATTTCATAATTATATCAACCTGAGGCCGTGCCACAGCCAGCTTTGTCGTTTGGTTTGTTAATTGTGTGTGACATCTGAGTCTACTCACCTGGATCGATGCCATAGCGCTGCGGTTACAGCATGGATAGCCTCCACACAACAAGCTAGGAGTTAAAATGTGGCAGAATTTGATGCTAAGCTTCCACGTTGGCTGCATGGATAGCTGGCTACACACACGGTCTTTATTCGAGGTACCTAGCTATTTACAGCTATAATGATCCCGTACCAGGACAATGGAAAAGGGTCACTAAAGTAGAAAGCTAGAATTATGATTGATTATGAGGGGGTTGTTGCTTCTACGCGTATACGATAGTACTACGATTCATAAACTAACAGGATATGTAATACAAGAAATAATATGAGAAATGCTCAGGAATGAACAAAAGTGCTAGCTGGCTCAGCGGGTTAAAGAAGGTTGAAGGCGAATTCGAGGCTATGCATGCTATGCACTGTCGGCATTACATGTAGCATGTTTTGCCACGGTTTAAATTGTTACCAAAACAGCAGCAAAGAAGCCTGGAGTCTTAGGTAAGTTCTGGGGCCAAGGGGATGCAAGGAAGACCTCAGTGAGCTCATAGAGAATGTAAAAGGGAGCAAGCCACAGGGTATAATTATAAAATAGATAAAGTCAGAAAAATAAGCTTGCTAGATCTAGCCAAGGGCGTATACAGAGAAGAGGGCATGCAACTCGCCCAATTCTCAGAATCATCCGACTTCGTATTGAGCTATTTTTAGAACTGCCCACAAAACGCCCACGCGTAATCTTTGACCGCACAAGGTAAATCAAAGTCTTTTTTATAATATTATCTGTGCTAGCTAGCTAGCTCGATTGCAGCATAGTAAAACTAGTTCTCAGCAGCAGTATGGCTCGTACTAGCAGTGTCAAAGGCAAACCATCCAACAGTTGCAACTCCAAGAAGATGAAACCTAGGTACAATAAACCTGTCTTCCTGAGTCTCTGGTACTTCTTAACAATGCGCCCAGCACTTAACTTCCCGCTCGAAGGGGTTGTCTTGGACCTGGCTGGACTAGGACTGGTCATGACACTTCTCTAAAATAATACTCCACTCTAATAATGTTAGCTAGCTAGCTAGCAAAGGCAGCTCTGATGTACACGCCCATAATTATAACTCCGTAAACAACACCGCCCACTTGTTCACGTCCGTATACTGGATTCTATTTTTAGCATATCCGGTCTCTGATACGAAGTCGGATGAGTACGTAGGGTACATAGTGAGTTGCATGCCCTCTTCTCTGTATACGCCCTTGATCTAGCTAAGACTACCCTATAAGAGAAGTTTTAAAAACCAGGTGTATAATTTGAAGTGTAATTTTCTGTGAGAGGTGCAATGTTGTTTAACATGTGTCCCAGGGGCGTAAATTAGAATGACCTCGACGCTGGTTGAGCTAGCCTACATAGCAGCACCCAGCCACAAGTCTTTCATAGTTGAATCGATCACCTCCTTAAAAGCACTAGCTCTCACTAAATAATTGCATCACCTCCCAAAAACTCACTTCATGAAAAAGCTCTCATTAATCAAAACATTATAACTCCCAAAGTAAACACACACCTCACTAAAAAAAAAGGCCTGTCATGGAATATTTTGTCCCCCTACTTTTTGTGGAAATTAAGCTTGGAGTATTCTGTCAATCCTTGGAATAATTATTTTGTCTTCTATAGCAAACAATCATAGCAATTACCATGCATGGTGCATGAACAGCAGTGCAAGATAATGAGGCTATAATTATAAACGTACAAAATAGGACAAAACCATTCTTTAATTCAGCGGAGCTACTTTAATGCGTTAAAAGTTGTTTTGCCATGAGTTGCATGTAACACACTGTATCATCTCATTGTACGAGTCCGGGTGGAGACAGGGCAGTGTATACAAATCACGAGAATCTCTCTTGTCTCCTGCTATTAATTTCTTTTATGGAAATCTTCTGAGTCAAAACAGCGTAAAGGTGTTCCGTCAATTTCGTTCATCTAGAGTGATGTGATCCATGCAGATTGTGTCTTTGCAATGAGTGGTATATGCAGTAATTGCAAGTATAGTAGACTTTCACTATTCCGTCTCTCTGAAGTACAGCCACCTCGATATATCGGCCATTTGGTTGGCACGGATTGCTAGCTAGATGTTTACTGCACAAAAACTCACCCTGAAATTCGGCCACTCGCTATTCCGTATACTGGCCAGTACTGGCTGCCTCAAAAATGTAATTTTATATGTTTATTGGATATAAATGTTATTAGCTCTCTTATATACTCAGAAATGTTCACACAGTATGTACACTATCTTCGGGCTGGAGTTGTATTAGCTGTATACATCTGTACTGCCTGCCGGCCCCACCTTTCACTTATATGTTGATCATTTCTACTAATTTCTTGTTAATTTTAGGCCAGTTACGCTGCATCTGCTGTTGGGTTCCTTACTGGAAGGTCAGTTTATGTATAATATACATGTACATACGATATAATACTGTATAATAATTACAGTAATGAATACCTAATAAATTTGTGTTGCTTTTTTTCTTTTAAGACCTGCATGTTGTCTGGTCGTACCTGGCCCTGGACTCATCCATGCTCTCGCAGGAATGGCTAATGCCTCTGTCAACTGCTGGTCAGTATAAGATACGTTGCTCATTTAAGTATCAGATTAATACTTCTTTGTAGGCCATTGCTGGTAATAGCTGGAGGGTATGACACGGACCAAGCCGGTATGGGTGCATTCCAAGAGTGGCCACAGGTTAGTACTGAAAAGAAAAGGGCCTTTTTCCATTTATACTGTCATGATTTTTAACCCTATAGCTCTTACATGTAATATTCACATGCAATGTAATTTAAGTTTTTGAGATCAATGCAGTAAGTTGCTTTTCATACTTTACCCACATAATTTGTCCCGGCCCGGCCTCCTTTTATTTTATAGCGGTGCTTGCAACATGCAGCTATAGAATTATGCTTAATTTGCTATTTCAATGAAAGCACCGCGGGTGCTGATGCCTCGGTGGAGGTACCAAAGCTACATATACACACATTATAATAATTATCATGATGAACATTTTTGTTGTGCTGCATGCAAGCATGATCCAGAATCACAGGGAAAACTCGAAGAGTAGGTAATGATCGATCACGATTGTTATTAAAAACGATCGATGCCAAAAGTTGAAGTCTAAAATTGATGGCTGCATCAAGAGCCTTGTAGCAGCTAGCGTTCTAGTGCAGAGCTAACTACTAAGTAGAGTAGCAACACTCGGTGAACAAGTTTTGCTATAATCATGCACTCTTCTGAAAAGGCTGCAATTGCATTCCAAGTGAACAAAACTATAACTCGAGAATGAAGCAAATCCACGAATTAAAATCCAAGAAAACATGACTAGAAGCCTATAGAATCTCTTACTTGCACTTCACTGATGCTTGAGCAGCTCTAGCAGTCTACACACACACACACACACACAGAGACAGACAGACAGACAGACAGACAGACAAACACACTACCGTATACCTCTCTTGCGCATGCGCACCGAGGCATAATGATATAATTATACAGTTCAGTTCATTAACTAACTAGAGCACTAAAGTGCAAACCCTCGGCTGGTGACATGATTACAAAGAAACCAGAAGAAATATAGGTACCAGAAGAACTAGGTAGTGACTGCGCTGTCTAGCACAGCAACTCAGAACTAAACCAGACTACAGAGAGAGAGACATGCTGAAACATTTGAGAACAGAGTTTTAGTGGTATATATGCACTGTGGACTAGGATCACAGCGAAGAAGCCTGGAGTCTCAGAGAAGTATGGCTCCTGGAGTAGGATCCCAGAGTCAGCTAACACAGAGACAACATCCAGTATAACTTTTTATTGTAGATACCCTTTTCTATTGTTCCTGGTACGGGATCACTTCATCTGCAAGTAATAAAGACCACAGTGTAGCTAGCTCAACGTGCAAGTTCAAGCTTCTTAGCTTTTATCCGACAACGAAGCTTTAACATCAAAATCTGTCACTATTAAAACTAATAACTTGTTGTGTGAAGGCTATCCATGCTGTGAACGCAGTGCTGTGATATCCAGGTGAGTAGATTCAGAATACACAAACAAACAAACCAACAGACGAGACTACTATACCCGTGGCCACCCACGCGCGCCTCGGGTAATAATGATTGTGTAATATATGCTGATGAATGTTAATTTTGTGGTACCAGAATTTTTGGATATCCATGACTCTAGGTTGAGGCAAGTCGTCCTTATGTGAAGTATGCAGCTCGGCTAGAAGGTTTACAGTTTGCTCCATTTCACATAGAAAAGGTGAGCTGAGCTGAAGAAGCCAGTAATATAATTATATATTATACATGTAGTACTACTACGTGTAACAGTAATTCACTATTCTTACTGTGCCCTGTGCTCTGCTTGTATATACGCAGGCGGTTCGCACCAGTATGTATGGCCGACCGGGACCATGCTACATAGAGGTACCTGGAGATATGATTACCAACACAGTTGATGATAGTTCTATTAGGTATGGCTATGATAGTGGTAAATCATAATTATTTGTCAGAAACTATTATAATAGTCTATGTGAGGTTTTCGTGCGTTAATTAACCTTAGAGAGTTTGTAGGAAGTAGTACGTATTACAGGGAAAGTCTGTGCACATGCATGCATGTAACACCTTACAACAATTATTGCAAGATTGTACTATTGTCCTCCCAGCTTTCCCTCACGCTGCCCATCACCACCATCAATGTTGGCTGACCCAACAGCAATCCTTAAGGCTGTAGATAGCTTACGCAATGCTAAATGCCCACTGGTCATTATTGGAAAAGGTGCAGCCTATGGCAAAGCTGAGAAGGAGATACGCAAGTTTGTACTCAAAAATAACCTCCCTTTTCTTCCCACGCCCATGGGTAAAGGTGTAATGCCTGATGACCATCCTCTCTGTGTATCTGCAGCCAGATCAAGGTAAAAAAATGTGTGGTTATAAGTTATCTTCGTACGTATGTGCTCTCCCAAATAATTATTAATTATGATGTACATTGTACAATTATAATTATGTTTGTCGATTTTCGGGCCACATCTGCCAGTTTTCCTGTTTTGAGCTAACCTATAAATATATAGCATACATGTACATGTAGGTGAGGTTAGTGTCGAGTAATGAAATGAAACCTGCATGTCAGCCACAAATGTTAATTGCGTGGTTTATTTCCGCTACTGACAGGTGTTTGAAAGGCGCTGATGTAATTATTTTGTTCGGAGCTCGACTGAACTGGATTCTGCATTTTGGAAAATCTCCACGATTCAGTCCCAACGCTAAAGTCATTCAGGTATTCGATGACATTTAATTAGTATACCGTTAGGGGGTATAAGTGAAGACACTCCCGAAATTCCCAAAAAATATATTTTTAGCAACACTGCAACCATGCAATTTAATTTTGGCCCGAAGGAAGGCTGCATGCTTTTTCGTGACTTTTGTACCAAACCTCTTGTTCCTCTCGGCTTACAGATTGATGTATGTGCAGAGGAGATGAGTAACAATGTTGCTTCTCATGTGATGTTAGTTGGTGATATAAAGTCAGTTGCAAAACAGGTCAGAATGCTTATGGAATGTTTTCAAGTTCACAACGTTACTTAGCAACACTATTAATTTATTTTTCTACAAACTCATTGTTCGATAAACTCATTGTTCGATCAGCTCAATTCTGCGTTAGAAGGCCAAGTCAGCCTGTGTGATCCTGGCTGCTCCTGGTGGTACTCTCTTCAACAGAAAGTTCAGGAGAACTCACTTCTATCCAAGGTATTATAGGGTAACTTATTTTCTCGCTGCTAGAATAATTATTAGTTGTATACATGTAGAATCAATCGGTGTTGCACATTATAATATTTTTAATCATTAGAGTTTGATGACTGATGCAAGTCTGCCTATGAGCTTCTACAGTGCGTACAGTATGGTAAGTATAATTATTATGTCTCGTATATGGATGAGGAGGTAGCACTGGTACCCAGAGTCGATCATCAATAGGTTAAAGTTCCACGTTCTGGCATTCAAGCGTTACAGTAGTCTCGTGATACCATCCGTTTCTCATTGGCAATGTGGGAGGGAGTGAAACATCTGGTGACTCTGGGCACACTTTTCTGTCGTCAGACAGAATGTTTGTAGATTAATTGTTCACGTATCAAAAATGGTTGATATAATTGAGCCAAGTCACCTCAACTCGTAAAAACCATCTACAAAGTTGAACCCCCTAGATCTAGTTTACGGTAGGAATGAAAGAATGTCTTTGCCATTGGAAATTAATACGCTCAGGTGCATTAAGGTTGCGGTAAACAGTTTGCTCATGAATATTCATGATTTTCTTATAATGATTTTTGTGGAACTATAAATGCCATGATAAAAATTTGAAGCACATACATGATAAATATATTGGTGTATCATCCTGTATGACAAGTATCAGTCTTCAAAACATTTTGCAGTGGAAGCTCTGAGCGATCATCAAGTTGCGATCATCAAGTTACTAGAAACAACACAAACTAGTAGTCATTTTAAACTTCCAAAAACACTTCTAGCTCTGTGTTCTTGCTCTTATATGATGCTTCTTACCATTCTGGAGGGCTGGTCGAAGCGTTTTTTTCTTTCCAGGCCAAGAAACTCTCACAAAATAATAATAATTATGTAGACTATATAGCTCCACTTAAAATGGCGGCCAGAGCCAAGGAAAACAGCTTCTTGTGGGCTTTCAGTAGCCTTTTTTTCGAAATATCTCTTCGACCCCGCCCTGCATATAATGAAGCTACAGTAGACTGTACCTAAGCTTTATAGTAAAAATGTCTATTTGAGCCATGAAATGACTACTGCGTTTCAGCTGGACTTCCAGCTCATTCTGGCTGGTAAAGATCACTAGATCTAGTAGTTGGGCGGAGACCGACCGTCCCAGACGGGAGGTCGGGTTTCAAGCCTATGTGAGGATTTGTCTTGCTGAATTATGTAGCTAACACGCTGATAAACAGCTATGAATAATCATATGAATATTATTATTCTGAAGTGGGTGTTAACGAATTTATCTTGCTTGAGGTTGCGCAACCGGACGTGACACAGACCACAGTAGAAATGCTGCAATCTGATTGGGCTGCAACTATAGTTGCAGTAAAGACAAATCCTGACATAGGCTTGAAACCCTACCTCCCGTCAGGGACGGTCGGGCTCCGCCCAACTATAGATCTAGCTCATGAATAATTAATGAGCAAACAGTTGATAATCCACGATTTAAAATCCAAGAGAGTGTGACTAGAAGCTTATAGAAGATGTTGGTTGCCGTCGCATTGCAACTGTTGGGAAGTACTGGAATACAAAATCACACATGCAATTCAGCATTTTAATTAAGTGCCGCGTATATGCCTCCTGCGCCTACGCCACAAGGCATAGTTATAACTGCTGCATGTATCATAGTCCAATTATCGAGCTGTAAGATCAAGTCTGCTTACGTAATTTTTTCTCTACCAGATTGTCCAGTTTCTCCCAAGGAGTGTAGTAATTGTCAACGAGGGCTCAACAACTATGGATATTGGGAGAACAGTTTTTAATAGTCACTTTCCTCGGCAAAGGTAGCTATTATAACTATACGTATGACCTGTATAACTATATGTATAATTAATAGTATGGCTAAGAGTGCAATATGGGATTAATAGCACGAGTAACAAGCAATGGCAAGGATACTAATTGCACGAGGCGTAGCCGAGTGCTATTAACCTTGCCAGTGCTTGTTATGAGTGCTATTAATCCAGTATTGCACGAGTAGCCATACTATTGATTGTTAATCGTTTGTGATGCAGTTTTAAGAGCTGCAGTTTCAGTAAAAGAAATTAGCCGCGGCCATTATTCGAACGTGCGGTCGTCAAGGCAGTAATTGCACGTCGTTAATGACGACGTGCAATTACTGATACGCGATTAATCACTGTACGAATCACAGTGAATAATAGGACAACATGCAATTAGGCCAGTAATCAAATGTTTCGATTCGTAGCAGCATTACAGTGTTCTCTGGCTCAAATTTTGCACGTGGACCATCCATTAGTTATATATATAATGTGTATGAGAGCATTAAGTTATGCGTTTGATTTTGGCAAATTTACGGCTCTGAAAACGTTATATGATGCATATTATTATTTCCCAATTAAATGCTGCTATTGTGTATACCTTAGATCATGTTAGCCATTACTGCAATCTGATTGGCTAAAGGTAGTTTTCTATCCAACTCAGAAAATCATGACTGTACTTACATAGCTGGGCGTAGCTCGGCACCCATTCCCAACGGGTGGCCGGGGGACATACTTATATAGGATTTGTACTGCTGCATTGAGAAGTGCAGCCCAGTTATTTCTAAGTTTATAACTGGACGTGCGTGCTGTTTATAATTCAAACAGAGCAGTATTGCATAACACAGCAGTACAAATCCTACATAAGCATGTCTCCCGGCCACCCGCTGGGAATAGGTGCCGGGCTACGCCCAGCTAGTAATACTTACAGTACTTCAGACAATCATGTATTTCACTTAGACAATCATGTAGCAAAGAACATTCAAATCTGATGGTTGCTATGATCTAGATGCTTAGACACTGTTAGGAAGTTTCTACATGATTTAGAAGCCCTCAGGGCTAGTAGACCCTAGTATGTTTGGGATACTACAACCAGCCCTTCGGGTTCTAAATCATGTACTAAACAGTGATGATTATTAGCGCATGCACTCATGGGGTCAATAGCAGAGATCTATACGTAAGCTTATATTCGAGAATGGGCCAATAATGCAGTCATTTTCGAGCCCTACCAACCAATCCATAAAACCGGATGTCTCTGTGACAAGAAACTCGATAGCTAGCTAGAAAATGAGCAAGCAGGCAACCCTACATGTATCTGTATCTATATCAAATCATAATTAAAATGTATAATTGTTATCACCACCTGACCGGCACATCACTTTCTACTTTCTCTTCTTCTTTAATGCAATAATGAAAGTTAAGGAGGCTACTTTTTTACCACAAGCTGATGAGAAAAAAGGAATCTTTATTTTGCCTGGCCTACATGTAATTGGAAAAAATGTTTAAATTTGCGTGCAAAAAACGAGCCATGTGCTTAAAATAAAGATACGCTTATAATCGAGTAAGTGCTAATAATCCAGGTGTTATAAATGAGATTGTTTAAATTTGTCCTTTCACTCTAGATTGGATGCTGGTACATTTGGAACTATGGGAGTTGGGTGTGGGTTTGCAATAGCTGCTGCTTTGCTGGAACAACAGAAACTTCCATCTCAGCAAGCACCTGTCCTATGTATTCAGGGTGACAGTGCGTTTGGTTTTTCTGGTATGGAGGTTGAAACAGCACACAGGTATTATTTTACGCATGTAGTACATACGCATTGGTTGCGCATGCGCAGTGAGGTATACGGTAGTATGCATGTGTGGACATGGAGTGCTACAGCTGCTCTGATAAAATTAATGAAGTGCAAGTACGAGTTTCTATCGGCTTCTAGTAACGTTTTCTTCGATTGCAATTAGTGGATTTGCAAAATAATGCTTCGTTCTCAAGTTATGGCTAGGTTTGCTTACTTTGAAGGCAGACTACATAATAATAGAGTGCGCATGCGTAGGACTATATTATACATTTGTATAATTTATATGCTTATAAATTATTACATTATACCGTAATTAATGTAATTACAGCGCCACGTCAGCATCAGCATAATTTTTAGGTCCTAAAAGATGCGCCTACCGTTGCTGAAATCATTTTTTCTGGCGCGCTTATAAAAAGGCTGTTTGAGACGTCAAGACAATCATCCTGCATTTTTGACTTCCTTCACATTTCTAAACAGTTGTCTAACTCATAGCTACAGAATGAATGTTGTTCACGAGTCACTCAGCTCTCAATGGTGCAGCTAGCAAGTGAAACTGAGAGCTGGGTGGGTGGTGTTCGCTGGGACAGCTCCACTAACAGCTGGACAGAAGAATACAACACCTCATGCCTCAAACTTGGCTGGCTATCACTCCTAAATAAAAGGACATACTTGGACTGTTACCAGACATTCAAAATGATCAATATGGTTTGGACTGCATTGACTTTCAAGACTACTTCAAACAGAACAAGGGTTATAACCTCAGATTAAACTCACATAATCTTTTTATTACTCAATCAAGCATTAATGCATTTATAATTATGGCATCCAGGTGAGCTGGTTCAGAATACATACATGCAACTGGCCGGCTACTATTAATTACCCCAGCGTGCCTCAGGTTAATAAGATAGCTGTTAATCCTTATAATTATTGACTTACAATGATAGTGTACAAGTAACTACGTACACGTACCCACGCGTACATGCATGCACCCACATTGTGAAGTCCCTCTTACAGAAAACAGATTGCCGTATGTGCATGAATGCAAGCCATTATTTTCATCCATAATATGTACTTTATTATAGCATCACATTTTCAAATGCGCTGCCGCATGCAGCTATAACAATTGTAGTCATAATTATGTAGATGTACAATATCTGGTTTATACTTAGGTACAAACTCCCAGTGATCTTCATTGTGATGAACAATAATGGAATATATCAGGGTATGGATGGAGAATCTTGGGCTGACATATCATCTGCAGATTGCCTAGGAACAAGGTGAGGGAGACATGCAACCATTCACTCACAGTACTATGTATAATTTAACTTCATGGTGCATGAAAACTGTTCACAAACTTAATTTTAATTGAATGGATTACCGTATTACTAGAATATTTTGGATGGGAAAACAGCAGAAAGGTTAATCTAACTATTGCGTTCTGGCAATTAGAATCGTGTGTATTTTACCAGACTAGGTTTTTGCTGTTGCGAATTGATCAACCCTCGCAACGTTCGCATATGTTTGATACTCCCAAAACATTCTAGTAATCGGTAAGTGTGGTTCATTATTAATTTTGGTTGCATTGTAAAAGTTATTTTTATCGCTGGCAGTCAGTGCTGTAATAATCTTGCTATTTTGTATGTTATACAGTTTACCTCCTACTTCTCTCACACCCAACCTCCAATACAATATGTTTGCTGGTCTGTATAACGGTGAAGGTTACAACATCAAAACACTAAATGAATTGAGTTCAACACTAAAGAAAGTGTTCACTACTCTACCAAGCAGAAGATGTCCAGTTATAATCAATGTTGAGGTTTCTCCCTACTCTTCTAAGAAGCCACAGGTTCGTTGAGAGTATTGTTACTGGTTTTGATAATTCTAGTTGGTACCGTACTCTAGCTACCAAAATTACATCATAGCCTTCACACAACAGGTTACTGTATTTACTTGATTAAGGTTAGGATATAGTGTTTCGCCCACGAAAGAAAGTGGGTGTTCCCGCTCAGCATCTGTACAGTAACTTTGGTAAAGCTATAGCTACAAAACTTCTGCGTCAGTTTTCTACCTTCTTAGCTGATAATCATGTCCTATTTAAGCATGATTTAAAAAGGCATGGGACAGGGCCAGATGTAAACATGTCATAGAGAATCAAGACTCCGCAGCTGCAGCGCTCACTTTACTGGGCTTATTTTTGCATATTGATAGTACAAAAAAGCAGATAATATTATGACAGAACAAGTATTACAATAAAGAAATATCTGAACATCTGGCTCTAAGGTAAGTATAGATCTTGTCATAGAACTCTTGTATGTCACTCCATGGCCTCTGTAGCTCTAGAAAACTGACGTCAAAATAAGTGAGTGTCCACCACGGATCTCAGATGGCTGTTCTGTACTCTTCATGTACTAGAAAAAGGAAAGACGTACAGACAGTTTTAGCTTGAATATAACATTATCATTGCCTGTATTGATACAAACTCTTCATTACTTTCAATGGCCATGCAATAAATATAAACATTATTTTCATGAATAATTAATGAGCAAACACTATATCCTAACCTTAAATGTCCGAGCGTTTATTTCCTAGCAACATCTGTAGAGGGGGCGTTTAAACCAGATGAGCACTTATTCGAAACGGGTGTTTATAGACTTTCGTTAATCTGGTCACCCTTGGGACAGTGCAGCTTGGCCGGAATAGCGAGGTGGCTGTATTTTAGGAAATAGCCGTGGCTTAAACGACATTACCTCGAATCTATAATGACTAATTTTGCGGTTCTCGTCTCGAGGATAATGAAGGATAAATGAATCGATCATTCTGCTCTCTATTTAAGTGTATATCTGCCAAACCACACCCAAAACGTCATATCCGGCCGTAATAAACATACAAAATTACATTGTCAGCACTGGCCAGTACACGAAATAGCAAGTGACCATACTTCAGGGTGAGTGTTTTGTGCAGTAAACATCTAGCTAGCAATCCGTGCCAAACCAAATGGCCGGTATATCAAGGTGGCCATATTTCAGAGAGCCGGAATAGTGAGAGTCTACGCACTGTGTGTCTACTCAAACTCTGGCACAACAGCAGCAGTTTTTATGCTTGCTGCCACAGCTCTCAGCTTAAATCTCAAGTCGTAAGAGTGGTGTTTCTCCCTCTGTGTCAGTATCTCTCTCTTTGCCATCAATATTATATTATTCTATGCCATGCTTGCAACTGGTTCCACGTGCTACTTCAGCTCCACCCACAGTGCCATCCCCCATACATGGGCGATTATTTAAGATGGGCGTTTATTGCCAAGACAGCTTTTACCATGGCATTAAAACGAGATGGGAGTTTAATCAAGTAGATACTTAGATTTTTGTTAAAGCTTCGTTGTCGAATAAAAGCGAGCAAAAGCTAAGAAGCTTAACTTTCCTTTTTTTTCAAATTGGGGTTGCATGGACTCTTCTTCTGTTTCAGTGCCTTCATGCTCGGTTTTTCGTCGCCGAATTGCTGTAACTGCTGTTGGTTTGATTAGACAACATGGCCCAGTCACTGCCCATTGCCAAGTGTCCCGCCAACCCCGGCCTACCTTGCTTGCACTCGACCCATCTGAGGAACACACATCATTCACAACCCAACCATCAGGTAATCTTGATTCACCTACTCTACAAAGCCCTGGAAGACCATCAGAGAAGATCTTGAAATATATTCCTAAAGCACCCACAGAATTAGCTAGGAAGAAACTAGCCTCCATCTTGTGAGATGTCGTGGGCAAAAATGACCACATCACACGGGTTCGCTTAGTTCGTTTCGGTGCTCGCTGCCTTACTTATCCTGGCAGGGGAGGTCGTCACTGGTCACTAGTCTCAGCTGTGAACAGGCAACTGAATGAGGAAGCTGACAAGCGGTTTCCGCGGGACCCAGAAAAAGGGGGGGAAAAGCCTTGAAGGATGATGAGGGGAAATTGGCAGAACGTCTTGCCAGCTCCGAGGACACACTATAATTATAGCTCCTGCGAATGAGGCTACATACCTGGCCCCTCTGGAGCGCCATCCCCAACCAGATCAAGACTCCGTGATCCCGCTTTTGATGAGAATATGAGTAATTTGGCAATTTCTGTGGATGAAGGGGATTTCATTTCGGAAATCAGATCTTTTAAAAGGGGTTCTACAGGGGGACCTGATGGGCTGAGACCCCAAGGATATTATATCGGTTGATGGTGGTCGTGAGGCTTTACTTCCCGCCCTGACTGCCTTTGTTGGCCTCATCCTAGAGGGCAAGACTCCATCCTCCATCAGGCCCTTCTTTTTTGGTGCAAATTTGACAGCTCTCCAGAAGAAAGACGGGCTGCACTTTTCGTCGTCTAGTTGCGAAATTAGCTGGACGCAAGATTATGGATGAGATGGTGAGAGCTCCTAGTCCCAAGACAGCTGGGCTATGGGGTGAGAGGTGGTGCAGAGGCAGTGGTTCATGCTGCTAGGCTATACCTACAGGACATTGACCCCAGCAAGACCATTTTGAAGCTAGATTTCAAGAATGCCTTCAATTCTATCCACAGGGACAAAGTTTTGGCAGTAGTTTTGGACCATGCCCAAGGCCTCTCTACCCATTCATCCACTCAGCTTATTCCTCACCATAGTCTCTGTTCTGGGAGGATAAGACACTGCTATCAGCAGATGGAGTGCAACAGGGGGACCCTTGGGGCCACTTCTCTTTTGTTTGTGCATCCACCACATGCCATGGGCTCACAGCTCCAGTCGGAGTTGGGTTTCTTTTTTCTGGATGATGGCACTGTGGGAGGGAGTGTGGAAGACCTCAGACTTGATATTGAGATGGTGCAGCGTGTGGGTGCCTCAGTTGGCCTCGTACTGAATACGAAATTATATCCCTGCCTCGAGACGAGTAACACAATCTTGTCCTATATCCCTGGAGCTAAGATAGTAAATCCCTCGCAATTGTCTCTTTTAGGGTCATCAATCTGTGATGTTGCCTCCATCACTGATCTTCTTCATTGACAGGCTAAAACTACTCTGCACTCATGACGCCATCCTGCTCCTCAAGCACTCCTTTGCAATTCCAAAACTCATCTACAATCTCACCATGCTCTCTTTCGCCAGCACTGCAGGATTATAATGGCCACCTCAAGTCGATTTTGAGCACTATCACCAACATGACCCTGCTTGGTTGCAGGCCACCCTTCCTGTAAATGGGGGGACGTGGGATCAGGAATGTAGTGCAGCTTGCACCTTCTGCTCTTTTAGCTTCGGCTGCTGCCTCTTCAGACCTATAGTTCAAAAAATTGTTCCTCCAGCTCTCCAAGGCTGTCCTCTTCTTAATGTGGATGCAGCCGAGGCCCAGTGGTCAATTGGTCTCAGCAATGCCCCACCAGAAGGTGCGGATAAGTGCAAACAGAAATCATGGGACGCCATAAAGGCATCAAATACGGCAGAAGGGCTTCTGACAGATGCGCCAGATCCCAGAGCTCGTAGCTGCTTGCTCGCTTCCAGAGTTAAGGAGACGGGTGCCTGGCTGGATGTGCTGCCTATTTCTTCACTAGGCCTAAGGATGGATGA
The DNA here is from genome assembly GCF_963675165.1 of Halichondria panicea. Classification (NCBI taxonomy): domain Eukaryota; kingdom Metazoa; phylum Porifera; class Demospongiae; order Suberitida; family Halichondriidae; genus Halichondria; species Halichondria panicea. The sequence goes on from NC_087387.1 coordinate 3,597,749, forward strand.
TAATACCATCAGAGTCGCTGTAGGCCTAAACCCCATTCCTGTCATCACTGTGGAGCTGGGGTGGACAGTTTGGGCACACATGGGCTCAGCTGCCATAGTAGTGACGGTCGACACCATCGTCATGCGGCTTTGAACGATAATATTGTGCATAGGACCCTCAACTCTGCAAAGATACCAGCACGCCTTGAGCCATCAGGCCTACAACGGTCGGATGGGAAGCACCCAGATGGCATCACCATGGTACCCTGGAAGTGTGGGAAGCTGCTGGTGTGGGACGCAATCTGCCCGGACACCTTTGCCCCATCATACACCCTAAGTGCTACCTCGGAGGCAGGGCTTGTTGCTGCAGGAGCAGAAGAGAGGAAGGAGGCTAAATACACCAGCCTTGGTTCACTGCACTGCTTCACCCTATTAGCCATATAGAGGGCCAAAGTCTATGACGGTGGCGCGTTGCGCGTGCCACCGGAGATCTGAAGTCCTCCTACTACCTATTGCAAAGGCTGTCAGTCGCAGTACAGCGTGGGAATGCGGCCTCGGTGATGGGCACAATGCATAGACCCGCAGACCCTCTCCCTTAAGAACATTAATTGTAACTATAATTATTGTTGTGTATACAACTACCTGTACTGTACAATACTTGCACGTTGGCTACATGCATGGCCTCTAGCTACAGGCGTCCTTTATTCAAGGCATGTATTTACAACTGAAGTGATCCTGTACCAGGAAAAATGGAGGGTTCAATGCTCATGCATGTTACTTGCTACGTAAACAGCGAGGATAATGTTCGCGTTAACTGCTCTGCCCGCGAACTTTTCCCGCTATATAATACTGTCATTATCTAGCCCATCCCACCTGTAGCTACTTTGTAGCATGCAATTAGGTGAGCGTAATCTCAGTATATAGAATACGTATAGTACATGTCAAGAGTACATTAAATAATTATGGTTTGAAAATAATATTGTTTACACTTTTATGTAGGAATTCTCTTGGCTTACAAGATCAAAGCTGTGATCGAATGGACACATTATTAATTTTGTATTGATTCACGAAACATTGTTGAACTTTGTGACAAAGTGTAATGAAATGTTTACACATTGCCGAAAGCAATAAATTGCATGCATACAATATGCATGGTTGCTGTGCAGTACAATAATTATTATAGTTGAGATGTAGAGATGTATAGCAATTACAGATTAGAATTATTAATGGGATAATTGATTCACTGAGTATTATGACTATTACGACTATAATTAAGCTATCCATACATAGCCTCGACTCTAGGCCGCTCTTCTTCGTGAAGGAGGCTAAGTAATGAACTGTACATACGTGTCTGTAATAAAAATGTGGGATTAGAGAATAAGATAGAAGTGCAGTAGGTGATTACCGCCAAAACAAGGTTAGCAATACTGAAAAAGTAGAGGTGTACTATAATTATCATTATTATATACCGGTACATATAATTATATGTGTTTTGCCAGCAAAAATAGGTGGTGCCATACATGCAGGGGTGCGCGTTTGAAAAATAGGTGGTGCAGTTTTTTTAGTGAGGCGTTTTGTAGAGAAATGCGTTTTTCAGTGAGGTGCACTATAAAAAAAAGCTGTGAAAAACTACAAAGTGCAACTCTTCGAAAAATGTACCACCCTGAAAAACGCACCTCTTTGAAAAACACCATAAAATAAAACAAACAGTACATAACTCCTATAAATTTTTTCAAAGCGCACCTCTGTAAAAAAAACAGTACCACCTATTAATCGAAGGTTCCACTGTTGTTTTCGTGAGGGTTGTCGATTGTTACTATAGTCAAACGTCTATAAAAACTGTGCAAGCACAATGTATACATATATTAAATGGTGTATCATTCCAATTGAAAGTGTCCTGCATGATTATGCTTGCATGGGGTTCCCATTTCGAGGTAACTCTGCGCCCATGCAACTTAGTGTAGTATAATAATTATTATATAATAAATGTTGCTTTAATTTTGGCCTACCATAATTAAATGTTTCATCCATAATTAATTAGACTATAATTATCATTATCATGGCAGATGATCATTTCCTCTTGTCAAACAAAGGGGTGGATATACAAAAAGGTCAAAGTTCAAGTCACCTTTTAGGTTCTCCGTTGTCATAGATACTCTGTTCAAAGTTTCTTCCTACATGTACTTGTGCTAGGCGCTAGGCTGTGCCGGTACGTAGGTACGGTGAATTGCATTGAAGTATCAAACAAGATTATCGTGAGAGCTAGAGCCTAGCCCCGGCCTGGAGTGTTAAATATTGACTAACATGAAGGTAAAAGTAGATGCAGTATATATACCGATGCAAGTGGTAATTAATTCTTGCAGAAATTATACCAAAGGCGCTAGGGTACTACTACTATACTGTGTATCTTCTACCGTATAAGCTCTTTTAAGGCGCCACATTAAAATAATTACGCTGGTAAAGGTGGCTGTATTTATTAGGCCGTTGGAAAATTAGTTTTGAGGGGGCCAGCTGTCCTCTGTCCGGAATCAAGAAGGTCCGCTTGTGCGAGGTTGTTTCTATGTACTTAGATAGTGATTTCAATCCGTGTCATAGCTAGTGTCCTTTATAAAGAGGTTGTCCTCTAGTGGGTGGGTCCGTTATGGGAGGTTCCACTGTAGTGTGTAATTTTCAGATGAGCTGCCCAATTAAATATTCCGTATTTTAAATATTCATAGTGACGTTGAACCTATTGCTAAAAATACGAAAATAACCTGCTATACGGTATCTTACATTTGTGTGGGCAAGTCTACAATGAATAGACAATACTCTACCATCCGACGAGAGAAAAGTATGCCCAGAGTAACCAGACGGTTCTCGTGGCCTCCAGTTTAGGGAAAAGAGGATCTAGGGACGTCAACAATGTAAAAATCTTTATCATGCAACATACATGTAGAGGTGGCCATAATTTTAGTAATTGACTTGGGCACTCGGAGAACGCAACTGGGTGTCCAACGTTTCACTTGTACAATTCCTTTTATTGGATGAGAGCTTCATTTGATGTAAACTATTTAATGCCTTTAGCTTGTGTTTGAGGTATATCCGATTGTGAACGGACAAGGTGAAGTCAAGATCTCATGGCAGAAATCATTGGGGAACTACTTAGCAGTTACTGGGTATGTTCAAAACATCATAATTATTATGCCGCCTGTCATTATTTCGTCTCCTCTTCACTAGAGTCAATAAGGTAGTGAGCATATATAATCGTCATGGAGAGCATAAGAGTGATGTAGTAATTGCGCTTCCTGGGTAAGTTGCTTTTTAGTGCAACAAAAATCGAAATAATATTTGAATTGTTATTATGGTTAGGTTGTGTACTTCCTTGGACTGGAACAAAGATGGTGACATGTTAGCCATTGCGCAGGACAGAACAGGTATGCTGGTTTTACTTCCAGCCAATTCAGTAGGGCAGAAAAAGTATTTGTACATGTATGACTGTGCATGTGTAGGGATCTTGTACCTGTGGAATGCTCACAATGATGAAGTTACAAAATTGGATACTGGAATGAAGTACGTACAATGTGCTTGTAATGAGACATGCACAATAATATTCTTTTACTTCTTAGGGAGAGCTTATCCTTATGCCTGTGGACCAAGAGCACACACTTGCTTGCCATTGGAACAAGTAAAGGAAACGTAGTGCTTTACAATCACAGAACTAGGAGGTAAGGACTAGGACAGTTTGTAAATCATTCAGTGGAATGTGAGCAATTGATGTACATGTACCTACAGTTCGTGTGCATACATTCACTTGATTGCTACCATTTGGGTGCATTTTGCAGCTTGGCAATCCTTAGCCTCCTTCCAGAGGAGGTTGGAAGGAAGTTGAGATCACGTGCAAAAATATCGCTATAAATGTGCTGAGTCGGCGCTATTATTGTGTCAGCAGTTAAGAGCTAGAGATGAGGAGTAGAAGATCCAGAGGAGCACCTACGCGCCAGACTCCTGTTCAATCCTGGAAGAGATAAGCCTCATCTCCGTAGATCTAGTACTTTGGCTAGGAGAAACCTTAGTAGAGATTTTAAATCAGAAGCAGTTGCAGTGATCAATGTTGTACCGCTTGGAGTGAGGAAGACGTCAGACTGCTCATTTTCTTGATGGCCGGTAGCTATCTCTACGAAACTGCTGGCTAGGCACAAAAATAGCGCCGACTCAGCACATTTATAGCTTTAATTGATATTTTTGCACGTAATCTCAACTTCCTTCCAACCTCCTCTGGCCTCCTTCGCTGGCCTTCAGAGAGAAAAGAAGGCCTGCTACTGACTGCTTGCCCATGCGCAAAATTATTGGATATTTTCCCCTAAATTTTCCATAATACCAACAGAAAAAAATTAATAATACAAATCCATAATAATTATTATTATTGCTTTTTAATAAGTGCTGACATCAGCGTTTTACATTCAAATTGCACAGGAAGCGACTCATCACCAACTGTGCAGATATTTTTCCATATCGCACACCCGGAAGTATTATTGCACACTTGTTATTGCACACTAGGAAGTGATTCTTATTTGGAATAAAACGTTTTCAGCAGTGAGAAAAACATAGTTTACACACTTATAATCATGTATTGCAATGTTTATCAGTCTCTTTTCCTGTTTTCTGATGCTCTGTATCACTTCTGTGCTCTTTTTGCAGTGAAGCTGAGGGTCAGGAGGTTGTCAGTGTTCATATTTTATGCATCAAACAGGCATCAGTGTTGGGAGTGGGTGCTTTGAGCGGAGTATTGCACATGTAGAAGTGTACTGCACCACCATATAAGCCTGTTCAGGCTTGTATAAAGTCGTTTTGGCTTCAAAAACGGTTGTCACACTTTTCTTCAGCTATAGCGGTGCATGTTTCCTCTTCTGATACACTGGAGCATGATAGAAAGCAAACACATGCTGTTTATCCTTCAGAACTATCCATTTTCAAAACAGGTTGCTTGTCAACATTTTTCTTGTCTTTTTTTCTTGTCTGTTCTCTACAAAATCTTTAAGTAGCCTTCTGCAAGCTCTCTTGGTGTTCTAGAGTCTTATTTCTTTGTCTTTCTAGCTGTTTTCTTTCTCTTAAACTCGTCTTCAACTGGGAGAACTCAATTTTGTTGCTACGCATTCTTCTGGTTGATAAAGCAACCGCATGTTGCGCATGCGCAGATTCAACCTGCATTTTGGTTGCCAAGCAATAAATGCATTATCCCATGGATACTGATGATTATCACTCGTCCGTGCCTAGTAACTGTCACTCGTGCCTTGCAGGCACTCGTGCAGTTACTGGCACAGACTCGTGATAATCTTCAGTATCCATAGGATAATATCATAATTATTATTAAGTTCATACACAGAGCTATATAGCTAGCTAGCAGAGCTGTAGGCACAGCTATTTTCTTTCTACACGTAGACTTTCACCAGGTTAGTAGTAGATGGGCGTGGCTTGTCCATATAGGCTATTGTCAGCCTTCACTCCGTTCAGACAATTGTCATCCACACTGTTGCAGGCTGTGAATCTAAACATGTAGCAGGCTAAGGGTAGATATCAGACAGGCTAATCGAACTTTCTATCTACTTCCTTCATTCCACTTTCATTCGTTGTGACATCATTGTTTTACTGAGCATATACGATGTTATCCAAAGCCCCCAGATACCGGGGTGAGATTAGCGCACGCGCAAGCAGTCGTTACCAGGCCCACTCTCGTAAGAAATGCAGCCTGGGATCGAGGCTAGGCAACCCTAAGCCTGCACTGTACATGTTATATATTGTGTACAAATCGACAGTTGGTTAATACATGTACGTACATGTAACCATTAAAATTCATTTCACAGGAAGGTCCCTATTCTTGGTAAGCACACAAAGAAAATCGTCTGTGGAGCCTGGAGTAGCCAAGTGAGCATAGTTGACATTACATACATGTACATGCATTTTTTTTTAACGTCTCTACTTCCCCAAGAATCTTCTGGCTCTTGGTTCAGAAGACAAGTCACTGTCCATCAGCAATGCAGACGGCGACACCATTAAACAGGTAAACATTGCCTCACTGTACATAGCGAAGTTCCTGTTGCGCATGTAGTGTCTGTTTCTTCAGCATCGGGAAAATGTATATGAAGAGTAGTCAAGTAATTACATGGACTGTTATAATTATACGATAGTTCAGTGTTTCCCCCAGTGTAATATTCAAACAAGCTAGACTATGGCTTGGGGGAGGGAGGGGGCAGTAAGTGTGCGTGTATTGCCAGGGTGTCATACAGGATTTTGAAGTAGAGGGGGGAAATGAGAAAAGTAACCAGAAAATGTTGCTAAAAAAAATGTCAACTGTTATTTCAATACCCAGCTATGGACACTCAGTCATAATTGAAAGGGGGAGGAAATTGGAGCTAGGGGGGGATATTCCCCCTTCCCCCCCCCTGTATGACACCCTGATTGCTGCTATTTTTCAATAATTATAGCCTCGGTCCCAGGCCAATTTTTCTTTAGTTGACTAGTACAGCCTGATATTTTGATTGTATCTGGGCGTGGTTATGAACCGGAAACAAAAGCAGAGATTCTTCACATTATTTTGTTTCTTGTCCATATTTCCCTGTATAAGTTTAATACCGTCCGTGTATGCTCTCAAGTACTAAAATCTAGCCATAGATTATCTAGCTAGCTAGCTACGGCAAGTTTAAGTTGTTTAGATTAACGTATACATTGTCTTGCTGAAGCAAGAAGGCCTCACTCTCATTGCAGAACATGCCCAGGCTCTCAAGCTCTTGTCGGAAGGAAGAATCATATTTTTCAACATGGTATATGTATGGCAAGTCTCTTTGCTATCAATTACTGTCCTTTATGATGGACTTACAAGCTAGTAGGTAGAACCAACACTGCCGGCTTGTCGACAAGTGTGCAAATCTCTCTGCTTTTTGTTTTTTGGTTCCTAACCACGCCCAGATACAATCAATACCAGGCCTAGTTGGCGACCTACATGTAGCGTTATTTTAGAGGGAACAAGGCTAGTCACTATACTGTTCATTTCTTGTATGATTATTACATGTAAATGTTTCACACTGGCCGCATGTCAATAACTAGTCGCTTCTTGGAGATCCCAGTGGCTCTAATACTGACCCTATTAATTTTGTTGTAGGCTATTGTTTTTTCATGAACACTGATATACGCATTACAAAAATTATCATTTGCGTGCATATTTCAGACTCCACTTAGGTCTGAGCCAAGCTGTATTCAGTTCTCTGAAACCACTTTGAGCGCAAACACCTCTCACCCAAGCACGGTATGCTTGTACATGTGTCAAGTTGGATGATTCGGCAATTGTAGAGAGTGTTACCTAATAATAATTATAAATAACCTTTGTACGTTCTTTTATTGCAATTAGAGTCACAATAGTTATAACTTGTATTCATGTATAAAACTTGGGTTTGTATGACAGCACTAATTTCATTCTTGGAGCAATGTACGTACACATGTAGGTGAGTGCTGTCATTGGTCACAAAAATCTTTTTCTGATGGATGTGGACAATGCCGGACAACCTGTAGAGTTGGCCTTCCAGCCTAAATACGGGGACATTATGGCACACAGATGGTAAGAATGTATTTAAATTGGCCATCGATTGTGCACTGCTATGTGATTGGTCATTATACAGGTTCAGCACTGGATACATAATGATCGGCTTCTCGGAAGGGTTTTTCATAGTGATATCAACTCTTAGAGAGGAGATAGGGCAGGTTTGTCTTGTTAAACTAATGTGCATGCATGTAACTCTGATAATTATGTACTACTCTTAAATATTGTATTTTGCTTTTCACTTGATGTGTAGGAGATTTTTCAAGCTCACAATCACAAGAACTTTCTCAGTGATATTGCCATTTCCGCAACTCTAAACCAGGCAGCCTCTTGTGGTGACAACAGGTGTGCAGACAGCATTCTTCGTTAGATATGATATATAATTATATTTACCCCGTGCGTGCGCAGCGCAATGATTGGTGTGTGTGTGTGTGTGTGGACACAAAAATAAGCTATTTGAGCAAGCTAGACTCTTTCATGGACTGCTTTAACTGCTAATGGAAAAATAATAGGCTAGTTATAGTTGAAACTTGTAAAAAGTAATTTTCTAATCATTTCATGATCATTCCCCATAAGGTAAAAATTATTGTATTCGTTTTGATGCGGTGCAATGAAGCTCAACGCACGGGGTGAATGCTCTATGAGCATCTTGTTATGCATTGAATGACTTTAACACAGCATCAAAATCCATGACATGAATGAACTCAAGGAAGTCTATAGCATTGTGAATGTGGAAGAGGAGAAAGGTTACTCATACGTAGTCTTTGCTGTAATGTGCTCTTTACTTGTTGGCTTCGCGGACATTTATAGGAAGTCTGCAGTCGCTAGAATGGACTGATGATGGACAGTTACTGACTGTCAGCACTACCACAGGTAAGGAAACACGTTGCTATTTACATGTACTTCATTTGGGAGGGATTATTGTTGACTTCTATTAGTAGAGCTAATTACATGTACACTATCAAGAGTTCTTCTTGACACTATCCATAAATGTACATAATTCAGACTCAGCCCTTCTTTCTTCCTTGATTGGTAAAAAATTCATTGTAAATTTATAATACAGCCTCTTTAAGTTATTGGCAGACCCCCTTCCTTGTCTCACTTTCACTTCTAAAATGCGTTATGGCATTGCTTTGTACCAACTTGTACAGGTGGTGTTTTCACGTACTTGGCCAAACTACCCATGCTGGGTGATGCTTCTGGAACAAGGCTGGCTTATCTTACATCCCTTCTGGAGGTACGTAGGCCTCATGTACTGCATTGATGAATTTATTTGTTGTGTTTGCTTTGCTCAGGTGACCATTGTGAACAATGTTGAAGAGGTGAGGATGCATGTACTTATCAAATACGTAGTTTTGCGTGTACATCTACATGTATGTAGTTACAGTAAAGGTCAACCGCTTAGGTGTACATTTGTCAGTGAGGAGTGTACATTTTAGCATAAATGTACTGATAGTCTATACGCAAGAAGAAACGGTAGTGGCCTCGATAAAAAAATCCGTGCCTCGCTTTCTTCTGCCTCAAATGAGAAAATGTGCTGTGACTTAGCATCCATTTAGTGCCACACCCATCCCAATAGAAGAAGCAAGGAATCCATTGCCCGTCTGGTCTGTATCATCCATGTTTCAGCCGTTATTATAGAGTCTAGATAGGAAGCTACATGTACCTTTCCCGAAGTGTAGCTTGAAAAAAAGACTGAGGAGGAAGCTCTTGAGATGGACCGTGTTCCTAACCTGGTTAGTCAAAGTATATCATTTTTAGCCTTGATGCTTTATTATAGGTTTATTTAGGCTAGATAGTACAGTAGTGGACGTCATGAGCCATCACGATGTCCACTAATTAGTGGAGAATGGTCAGTTGCTAGGTTACGATGATGTTTTCATGGCACCCCTGTGGTCTGGTTACCTGTAGGAAATAATGGTTCATGAGATATGGAAATATTCCGTTAAATCAATAGCTGAGAAAGGGTTAAATTGTCCACTACATCAGAATTTGTAGCAGTAAACCTCCGAGGACAGGGCGAAGCCCCGATCGGGGCCAAGTATGGTTTACGTTTGCCATAAATTCAAATGTAGTGGACAATAAATGTTACAGTAGACTCTCGCTATTCCGTTTATACCGGCCAGTGCTGGCTGTCCCAAACAAGGTTTTCAATGTAAGTTTATACGTATATTACGGCCGGATATGACGTTTTGGGTGTGGTTTAGCAAATAATTGGATTACACTTAAATAGAGAACAGAATGATTCATTATCCTTCATTATCCTCGAGACAAGAACTGCTTCGAGGTAAGGTCGTTTTTAAGTCGCAGCTATTTCCTGAGCTACAGCCACCTCACTATTCCGGCCAAGCTGCATGGTCCCAAGGGTGACCGGATTAACGAGAGTCTACTGTATATATATATACCCAGGGCTGCATTAAGGGGGGGGGGCGAGGGGGTACTTCCCCCCTGGGCACAGTTTCTCATTTGTACCTCTATAATTCTGATGACTTCGCCCCTCCTACATTTTAATTTGCCCAACTCACCCCCCCTGATCCAAAATCCTGGATGCAGCCCTGTGTACCCACTTGAATGAAAAGTACTTGCTACCTAAGCTACCTCACTTGGATACAACTAGCTAACAGTCTCAAAAACAATTGAAAACGAACAAAAGCTTGTGCATGTAGCTTGTAGCCAGTGCTAAGCTTCTAGCTCTACGCACTAACTTGTCAATGTTCAAGCAGTGAGCCCCACCCTTTCTCCAGCCTTCCTGGTGTTTAGCGAGCCCCACCCATCTGTCTTGCCCTTGTCAACAAGTGTCTAGCTTCTCTTTGGCTGTGTAGATCTAGTATAAAATCAGTGCGCCCTCAAGGCAAGGGAGTTTATGGTAGTTAAACCCCACCCAGTTGCTATGATACAGACCCCAAGTGGGGAATATTACGGCCGGATATGAAATTTTGGGTAAATAATCCTCGAGACAGAGCTAAAGTAGGCATTTGTTTCGAGGCAGGACCGCAAATTAGCCGCGGACACTTTCTAAACTGCGGCCGTCTCTCTAACTAAGCTTTTCTTACACTCCATTAGGAGCCTCAACTGAGGCTGGGACTGACAGTTGAACCTTCTTTCATCACCATGGGTCCATTTCATATAGCGTATGGGGTCAACGACAGAGTTTGGATCCATGAGTTAGGGGAGAATGGTGAGATTACATACCCAAGTATTGTATGTTCTCTACATATAATGTAACAGCAATCGATTAGCACACTGTCATGTACGCACATGTAGAGATGGAAGCTGTACGTATCACAAAACAGATTGTAGTGTGTGTGTGTGTAAGCGTAAATTTCAAGTTAATGAAATGTAGTACACACAGAGAATCATGCGTTATCCCTTTTGTGTGCAATTATAGGCAGTGTATTTCTAGTATACCTGGGCAAAGCTTGATGGAATTGTCCCTGCCATGTACTTAGTACAAGCCCATGGCCAACATGGACATTCCTTCAATTATGCGTACCTACATGTACATGTACAGTTATGATAATGGCTAATGGCTATTATTAAATCCGCAATGTCTGTAATTACGTACATCCTGTACAATCATGTAATGTGTACTACAGGTGAGATTTTTGAAAAGTCTTACCTTGGATCAGTGAGCTCCATGAAACTGAATGGATACTATGCCGCTGCGTTGCACGACGGCAGAATACACCTTCATTTGGTAGGGAAGCTGAATTTACACGTTGTACCAAGTGATGCATGATCATCATCATTCTACGTAATTCTTTACATACATGCTATCTGTATATGTAGATTGATTCCAGCCTTGATATTGGGAAGGAGACTAGTGTGAGTTTGTTTTTTCTCTGTATCTTCCTGCTGTACATACAATAGATTTAAAACTGTACACTGTAACTTAGCTATTGATGCGCTACATTTGCTCAGTCCACAGGCAGTCAGCTGACTGGTGATCGAGAAGGTAGAATGTTCCCACCTGATGGGCCCCAAGATGTCATCACTTGCCTCAATCTTACTCAAGAGTTTCTCATCTATGCAACAGAGGTGTGTGTGTGTTATCAAGTGCCTCTACGTTCATGTCCATTCCATGGCTGATCACATCATCAGGTTCCGCAGAGGAGGTTAGTCACGATTTACTGCGGTACTCGGAAGCCTTGATATCGATCTTAACCTGCTGAGTCTACCTTTCAAGTATTCCTTAGTGTTTATCTCTCCTGTAGAAGACCTGTTTACATGTTCGTCCTTCATGCGTATACCAAAAAGCGAAAATCATAGAAAAAACACTACATTTGCGCTACTGGAGACCTATTACTCACTGAAATTCCTCCTAGGAAAGCTAGGCATTGAACTACATATCAACACAGTTACTAGAAGCATGATCATGGTGAATGAGCTTATTTCAGCATAGTACTTTCCTCCTGCTTTCTCAGTATAATTTAGTTACCTTATTATTATAGTGGGAAATCGTGACTGACCTCTGCTTCATCTGTGTGCATACAAACATGTGTACAACATAATGCTTGGTCTATTATCGGGACCTACGTATATTTTTTACTTTTCTTAGTCAGGCACTTTGGTCTATTTCTACCTTGAAGATTGGCAATTTGTCAATGAGTATAAGCACGTCATGGGTAAGTAGGTTTTTGTGTTGTGTTAACTACAGGTACACCATCTTTTGTGTGTGTAGGTATCACCAAGCTGTACCCTGATCCAACCAGCACAAGATTGATTATTGTCGATGAAAAAAGTGATGCATATATTTACAACCCGGTACGTTGTGCTAAATACGGTGCATTTTGAAAACACCATTACTGTCTAGGTCAATGGCAGTCTACTGGAGCTACCTGACTTTCCACCTGGGGCAAAAGGCGTTTTGTGGGAAAATTGGCCTCTAGACAAAGTAAGTGTCACAAATTTGGGTAAAGTGCTCCGAGTTGGTAACAGATTCAAATAGAATCTCACAAAAACCTGAGTGCTAGTGTCTCGAGGATGTGTTTTAGTCAAGAGTGTGGTAGAGGAACTTATATAGAAAAGAGGTGCTTAAATAAATGTCTGAATTCTAGAGATCATCTACTGTAAGGATAGATCCTGAGGAGGTTGGAAGGAAGTTGAGATTACATAAAAAAAACATCAGTTAGCAGTTAAGTTGTACACTAGATATCAAGAGCTAAAGATAAGTAGTAAAAGATCCCGGAGAATCACCTACACGCCAGAACTCCTTTTCCTGGAAGAGAAGCTTCATCTCCGTAGATCTAGCACTTTGGCTAGGAGAAACCTAGAAACCTAAATCAGAAGCAGATGCAGTGATCCATAATATTATTGTACAGCTTGGAGTGAGGAAGTAGCATCTCTGAACTGCTGACTAGACACAAAAATAGGCCAACTCAGCACTTTAATTGTTCTTTTTGCAGTGATCTCAACATCCTTCCAACCTCCTCTGGGATAGATCTCCACAGGAGGTATGACAAGAGTACCTTGATTTAGCAATTAGCCTCTGCAATAACCTTGAGCGTGAGCGGATTCCATCTATGTACCCGTGCCTTCGTCCTCAGGCCGATTTTTCTCTAATAGAGCGCTACATGTATGTCGAAAAATAAATCCATACGTCAAATCTGATTGGCTAGAGACTCGTGGTTGCTATGATCTAAAATGCTTAGACACTGTTTAGGAAGATTTAGAAGCTCACTACATTCGGGATACTACATCTACAGGTTTCTTTATGACTCTATAGATACGGGATATGCATGTTCTAGATCCCACTTTTCAATGATTAATGATCTAACATAAATTTTAGTGTCCTCATTATTACAACCTGTTGGTTGGCAGAGCGTTTGTAGTTGTTACCCGAGGTGCGTGGGCGGCCACGGGTATAGTAGTCTGTTGGTTTGTTTGTCTGTTTGTTTGTGACAGGTATATCTACTCATTTTAGCAATGTTTCACTCATGTTTGTAATTACACACACAATGTGTATTATATCTGTATGGATAGGCTAATAATTATACCATTATTAGTTTTGTTTAATCAGGAGCGGCTAACTTCAGCGTATATATACTGGGGATCACGTTTCGTAATTTCCGGTTTCCTTTTATGGAAACAACTAAGTGCTTGCAAACCGCAGCCCTGTATTGCGTATAACACATGTAAGGATTCAACCACTTAGTGACGCTGCATAATATTGTATGCACTTACGAAACGTGATCCCCGTAGTCAGCTGCTCCTTCTCTTATTTACCGGCTCCTGCTTTAGTAAGTAAGTAACACTCTTGGAAGGCAAGTTTTTAAGGAGATTTTGTATACAGCTTCAAGTCGACTACAACCCTGACCATCACTAGCTTTTTGGTGCTTTCACTTTTTGGTGCTTTCCTCGGCCAATCTTAGCACAATAGAAATTTATGTGTTTTGGAAAGTACAATAATTATGAAGATGGCTCATAATTTCCTACTATAATTATTAGAGGGGTCTAAAAAAAATTGCTCACTGTACGTATCTGTCACCATGATATTGCACTTTGATTACTCTATCCTTATACAGCATATATTCGCTGTGTACGATGCTGAGAATGTGCACACCTACCTGTACTTGAAGGACACCATTAATGGTAATACATAGAAAGAGTTGTATGTACCGTACTCTACCAGAGATTACGCCCACCCGAGTCTTAGTACCGTCAAGCATGGCTCTTTTCTCTTTGCTTACATTGTACTTTCTTGAAAATTGAAAAAACAACTGTGCATGCCTTGGGTTGTATAATATTTTTCTACAAATTGTACAGCTGTTGACCAATTAGATCAATTAGTGGTGACGTATGTGTGGTAGTTACGTCAGCTATTAATGATTCCAAAAGCCCCCCTTCTCTAGCGTAGTTGCTAAAAATTAATGATACTTGTTGATGTTAATGTATGATGTGTATACAGGTTCACTGTGTGATTATGTTGGCTCTACTAAGCTTCCTTTTGGACACCATCCCCTTTTGCTGTACAATGGAGAGGTGTCGTGTCACTCTCTGACTGGGAAGATCTCCATCATGAGACTTGCTACGCACAACTTCCCTGACGATCATGATATCAGTACTGAGCAGGTCTGTTACATGTACATGTACATGTAACCATACATGTAACTATTCCCAACCATTATTAGCTAACCTGCCATACACTGTATGTGCACTTGTATGCCATACACTGTACTACTACAGCTGTATGTGGTGCACATACAGGCTATAAAAATCCTAGTTGTACAACTATTAGCTCCTTTGCAGGCCTTGGATTGAAGAGATGGCCTGCTGATGCTTCTTGCGCATGCACAAATTTATTGGCCAAAAATGTACAGACTAAGAATACAAATTCATAATCATTAGAAGTCATACGTATACACAGAGCTACATGTATAATTATACACTGTAGCTAGCTGCATGTAGCTAGAGATGCCAGCTATTTTCACTTTCACCAAGGGATGGGCATGGCCTGTCCATAGGCTATTGTCAACGTTCATTCCACTCAAACAATTGTCATCCACACTGTTGCAGGCTGTGAGTCTTTTGTTATGCCTCGGTGCGCATGCGCAAGCGAGGTATGTGTGTGTGTGTGTGTTGACTGCTACAGCTGCTCAAGGGTTCAAGTAATAGGCTTCTAGTCATGTTTTCTTAGATTTTAATTTGTGGATTTGCAAAAATAATGCTTCGTTCTCGAGTTATGCCTACTTGGAATGCTTTTTCAGAAGAGTGCGTAGTAAACTTGCCCACCGAGTGTTGCTACTCTAGTTAGCTCTGCACTAGAACTCTAGCTACTGGTAGCTGAAACAGTGAGAAGAGAGCTGCAAGGCTCTGCTGATGCAGCCATTAATTTTAGACTTGTACTTTTGGCATCGATCGTTTTTAACAACAACCATCATAACCCATTTTTCGAGTTTCCTGCGCAGCAAAACAAAGTATTTATTCTATGATGTGCACCGAGGCATCAGCACCAGCAGTGCTTTCATTAATACAGCAGGCTAGGAGTAGCTATCAGATGGGCTAGAAACCTTCAATAGAAACTCTGTATATACATTTCTTCAATCCACTTCTGTTCATTGTGTCATCATGAGCATATACGATGTTATCCAAAGCCCCCAGATACCGGGGTGAGATTAGCCTATGCGCAAGCAGTCGTTACCAGGCCCACTCTCAGAAGAAGTGAGGCCTGGTACAACTATTACATGTATAACGTAACTTGCGAACGAAAAATGTTCTCATGCATTCATAATTATTCCTTTTTTTACGTATTAGCTGAAGGCATCACTTTCAAATTGCATCAGTCTTCGAAGGTACTAGTTACATGTATATCAGTGTATGCAGTGACATTAGTGCTCATATCTCCCTTCGCAGATTCAAAGATGCATGGACGTTTGCAGCTGCTCTTGATAGTCCAGATATGTGGAGTGAACTGTCAAAGTCGGCTTTGAAACATCTTGACACAGACGTTGGTAGGAATGTGTACAAATATATATACTCATGTACACCCTTGTATCTTATCTTGCTTTCAGCCATACGAGCCTACCAGCAAATTGATGATGTTGGGATGGTGACTTCCCTTCAACAAATCCAGGTACGAAATGAAGGTGACTCTTTGGTACTAACCGGTCAGTAGTACATTACCGTATATCGGGAATTCATTTAGGTAAACTATTCATGCTCCGGGGTTCAACCACGATACCAGAAAATTAATGTTTGCCCCCCGAAAATTACCCGCTACAGTAGTTCCAGGGAACCCTGATAGTAAATTAGAGTGTAATTACTGTTTCTGTATCATGATTTGCCTTTCAGAATATTGAGGATCGCAACTTGTTTACTGGAAACATAGCAATGGTTTTGGAGTCATTCAAACAAGCACAGGACTTGTTCTTGGCGTCGTCAAAGCCTACTGTGGCACTAACAGTACGTACAGTAGCAGCCAATATAAGGTACCCGTTCCGTTTACGTAGTACGTTCGTAGTACGCTGGTACGTTGCAAATAAACTCTGAGTACGCTCAAGATACGCTAGATATTATAGCTAGCTAACGATTTCTAACCAGAGATAGGACTCATAAGACTGCAGACATCCTTTTTGATGAGAAAGTTGAATAACCTGTGGTGAAAGGTGCGTTTTATGTCTTTGTTGTAGATCTAGAGCTAGGCTTACAGCTATAGCATAGCTAAGTAACTACAATGTAGTCTAGCTACAATACTCGAGATGACTATTGTATCATCGTTTGTTAATTTTCAAACACTTTTCTACTTGCAAAGTTCAACGGTAAATTGCAACGCTTTTAATAGTTATACGGTGTCAAAACGGATAACGTACTATGGACGTACACGTACTACGTAACAGAACGGTACTTTATATTGACCGCTATATACTGTACATGTACAAGTGTATTTACGTAGATCTGTGAGTTGCATCAAACACTTGTTTGTACACACAGTGCCTCCCTTTGAGGTCTAGTTACATGTGTCCACGTGTTTGTGTACATGTGAACAATTTCTTATATAAAGATGCGTCGTGACTTGCTGCACTGGGACCAAGCACTGCAGCTAGCTAAGACCCTGTCCCCAGAGCAAATCCCATACATTAGCAAGGAGTACGCTAATCAGCTGGAATTTACGTGAGATAATTTGGCTTTATGCGATAATAATTATTATTATTGTCTGAACATAGTGGCGACTTTGGAAATGCTCTACTTCATTATGAGCAAGGGATTACGAAACAACTTGAGGTACTTACATGTAATAATAATTATTGTTAATTGTAATAATTATGTTGAGGTGTGCGCATGCGCAAGCGAGGTATATTTGTGTGTGTCTGTGTGAACTACTACGGCTGCTCAAGGATCAATGAAGTGTAAGTAAGAGCTTCTATACTGTTTAGGAAGTTTCTACATGATTTAGAAGCCCTTGTCTAAGTATTTTAGATCATAGCAACCATGAGTATTAGCAAGAGTATAATTATGATAGAGAAGAGAATATCAAACGTAGGCATACTGTACATCAGATGTATGAGGAGAGTAACGTAACTTCCTGTATCTGTCATGGGCTTGGAATTTGAACACTGACTAATCCATGTGTGGGTGTGGTAATCTACTTTCTTTGGTTTGGATTGGTCAGTGTGCAAATTCCAACCTTAATTGTGACAGGTACAGAAAGTCACGTTACTCTCCGCATACATCTGATGTACAGTATGCCTACATTTGATATCTCTTCTCTATCATAATTATGGTTGGTATTAGCTTGAATGTTCTTAACTGCAAATTGTGTGTAAGTGTTGTATATAAAGTGAAACATAAGTAAGTACATGATTTTCTAAGTTGGATAGAACACTTCCTCTAACCAGTATTTATGGCAAACATGATCTACCTATTACAAACGGAGGCACTCATTTTAGCGAATTTGTAATTAATAAATCAAGTACATGAATCGCATTTTTTAAAAATGATGATAAAAAATGAACTTGAAAATGATTTCAAACTTTCCACTCCTAAAGCTTACATGTACATCTTTTGACAAACATTGTGCCAATGAATGTGCTACAAATCCGCCAAAATGAGTGCCCTAAAAACAGATAAAAATATGCTTACTACCCGTCTATAATAGTAACATTAAGGTAAAGGCTTATATTCGTGGATTTGCAAAATAATACTTTTTTTTCGAGTTATGGTAATACTTGGAATTTACAGGTACTTTGTAGCATTCTCAGAATAGTGCATAGCAAACTTGTCCATGGAGTGTTTCATGTATTCGGTATCTATGGTTATAGTGTCCCTACATCCCTCGAGCTTTGGGACACTATAACACATACCGTACCCTCGCGAAAATAGCCCACCATTTTCTGCAAGAAGTTTAGGGGACTGGGTGTTTAATCGCGAACGGCAAGTTTTCATTAGAATATACGCCCACCCGCGGCCTCAAATCAAGGTTTACACCTTGCTCTATGTTTAGTTATAACATGGGCACAAGGCATAATTATATTGCGCTGAAGCACGAGGGCTGATGGCAATATATGCCATGCATCCCGAGTGCACGTGTTATACTAGTTTATATACCGAGGGCATAGCAACATAACACTGTCTTAGTAACACAATATAAAGTGCACAAAAAGATGACAAAGACAACTCTAGACAAAGCTCCATCTCTTTTCTCTTCTAGACGCCAGTATCTGCAGCGTATAAGATTGGCATGACCGACGAATGGCTTGACACAAACTTGTTGGAGTTCCAACGCTGACATGAAACCACTACCACTGCAAAATAGCCCCACCCCACTTACTGCAAAGAAACAGCCCCACCCCACTACTCAGTGTAACTGCTGCTCGAACAGCCCTCCACGGTACGGTGGCCTATCCTTGGCCTCACAACCAAGCCAAAGAAGCTCCCCTCTACACTGCTGCTCAAGCCCCCAGCAAAAGAGCCGCTTCTAGTGCTATAGTGAAACAAAATTGACATGCATCACGAGGACTAGGTCTAGGAACATCCACAAAATGAACCTTGGACAATTTTAAAACCTGCATGGGTTGCAAAGAAGAAACTTCAGCAGTGCTGAATATTCCTGCATAGCTGGACTTACTATGATATTAATTGTCTGTCCAATGCCAGAGGGGAGTTTTGTGGTTAATGCATTATGACTTTCAGCAGTGCATTATGCTGCATATTGCACTTGGCAACAACGTAGCTAGGGATATAAGTTACGCCCGAGGGATGAGGGACACTATAACCATAGACCAAATGCACGTTATCTAACCCATTTAGACCCAAAACCTATTGGCTACTAGAAATGCACTAGCTTAGCAACAGTCAACCTATATAAACAGTCAACCCAGCAACTGCATCATTTCTTTCGAAAATTAATATCTGAAGTTGGCATCTCTGTGGGCCTGCTCTATACAGCCTGCTCTATACTAAATCTGTGTCTCTACCGTATAGCGGGTAATTTTCGTGGGCAAGCTGGCCTCCACGAAATTTTAACGTAGGCGTGGCTTACCGGAATGCAGACAGGCAACGAGACTAAACGAATTTTTACTCAAGAAAACCACCGTTTCTCGAGTTGAAAGAATTTTTTACCCCACGAAAATTACCCGCTGTACGGTATTCAAGTCAACTCTGTTCTACCTCTGTTTAATGGACAAAATTATAGTCCTAGCTCCACCCACAAAACGGAAACGTCCAGCTCCTCCACGCTTTTGCAGCAAACAAGCCAAGCATACTGGTAGTATGCCACATAGACTCGTACTACTCTCATAGCAGCAAACAAGCCCAGCAAATGCATGAGCATCTCCTATACTACTCTAGAAAGGAAGAAGTCAAAGATAGAATCCCAGCACCTCCTACATCCAGCTCCTCCCCTATGCAGCCTTGCAGTAAACACACTGCCTAAGAACAAAGCAAAGGAAGAAACCTAAGCTAGAATTTGCAGCAAACGAGCGGCTCCTAAACTACTTTCGAACAAACGTCTTGAAACAGTAAGTATAAGCACAGCACACTGCCCAAGAAACGAGCGGCTCAGGCTATTCTCGAAGAAAGCCAAAAGAGAGCTTCCTTCTTCCATTCTACAAACTATGCTTATCAACGTTGTGCTACTAGACTACATGTAAGTATCTACTAGCTACAATCATGTTATTACCATGTGCGTCTCCTTGTAAATAACAATACAATGTACATAGCTAATAAGGGCCTGAGGGTTCTAAAACTCCATATTAACCGTTGGACGAGGCTTATAACTGATTTAGAATAGTGCTAAGCAAGCTAGGCTACATGTATATTAACACAAAGAAGACTCTGTTTCTACAAGCCTCGTTACTATGACTTCAACATAAACTGTATGTATATAAAATAGATGTTGCTATGCATTCCATGTTCCATACAAGTTAATCTTGCTATTCATCGTGCCTGTAGCAGTAATAGACCTACTCAGTGACCAATTAGATTGCAGTATTACTGCAAGTATTTTCTAGTAGTTACATGTTAGCACTAGAATGCTAGCTATTGGTACAGAGCCTCCAAGCAGAAACTTTTCTTTTCAGTATTAAGTATAGGATATACCACACCTAGGAGGAGGATATAATTATAGGGTGCATATCCTCCTCTTAGGTGTGGCATATCTGACTTATACCAGGTGACCACAGCACTATAAAAGGACCTCCCCCTAGCAACAATTCAATCCACGATGCAGACTGCAAAAGAGAACAAGACTATGCTGGATTTTGCAGCCGTCAAAGAGCTAGTTGAGCAACACGTCGACTCCTAGATGCTCAAGAGCTTCCTTGGTCCAAGCGTTGACCATTCGACGTCCCTCACTGGAGTTGCAAGCTCTTCTTGGATAAAATTATCTAAACCACACCCATGGACCCATGGAAGCTTAGCCATCTTGTTGGAGAGCACCTTCCGTGTTTCTGCCGTCGCTTTGAGTCTTAGTATCGTCAAGCATGGCTCTTTTCTCTTTGCTTACTTTCTTGAAAAATAACTTTAAAAACTGTGCATGCATGCCTGGGGCTGTATGCTATATCCTACAACTGTTGACCATGCAATGAGATCAATTAGTGGTGACATAAGTGGGGTATAATAATTATAAGTTCTTTTTAATGATTTTCAGTACAAAACATGGAAATGAGATGAAATGCGGATTTATAAGATGAATTTCTAGCATACATAGCTACATTTCTACCTTGTGTTTTAGTATTAGACTCACCACCAGAATAGGGCATAGAGCTGTAGGGAGGCTACTAGACGCTTCACTGTCCATTTCATGTAGGGCCAGTTATTCTGTCAGCTGACATACATGTAAGGTCACAAGTACAGTGCAGCATTCGTCTATATCCGTATTGCATAACCATAAATATCTTTATGCTTTATGCTAGGAAGTTCTTTTGGTAACTGTAAAAGTGAGAAGAGAGCTGTAAGGCTGTACTCGACTGATGCAGCTATTAATTGTAGGCTTCGTACTGCAACAATCCGTGGTTGATCATTTCCCACTGTTTGAGTTTCCCTGTGATTATGCCTGCATGCAGCAGTAGAAATATTCAAATTGCATTAGCTACAAAGTAGTAGCTTAATTAGGAGTGGTATGAAGGGGGAGCATGCAACTACTATACAGCCCGGCCCCATACACCATTAATTTTGTCTGTCTCTGTCGTATACCGCCAACATCTTAGTGACTCTACAAAAAACAGTGTGGTTACAATGGTAATTACATGTATTGCACAAGCACACACACGCATGCGATTGAATTTCTGACTATAGCCCGCTGTAAATGGTTATGTCAACCCATACAGTTTACATGCATTACTAGAAGTGTTAGTGAGGTAGAGAGACAATAATGTGTATGTAGCAATATGCACAACAGTTTTAACAACGTTCATAATTGATCCTTTGGATTATTCATGTATATACATAATATTGTACTTACACGTAGGATCAAGAACATGACCTTGCATGTACCGGTGGTATTGCTCGTATGGCTTTAAGAACAGGAGACATTCGAAGGTAAGTACGCTTAGGCTGACTTATCGTTGTCGTATTCTCATTCACGTTGGAACATCTTTTAAATAGGGGTGTGACACTGGCCCAATCAATCAACAACAAACAGTTGAAGAAGGAGTGTGCTTCCATCTTAGAAACATTAAAAGTGTGTTACGTATTATACAATGCATACGCTTTAGTTTGCCAACTCCATGTACATGCATGTAGCTGTATGCTGAAGCTGCCACTCTGTATGAAGGCTCAGACTCTTGGGACAAAGCTACTTCTGTCTATATGAAAGGCAAAAATTGGTGAGTTCAAATCACAGAACAAAATGTGTGTCGATCCTATCAATACAAATGCAACATAAATTATAATATCGAGAGGGACAGGGACACGAATAATAATTATTATAACGAGTGAATTATTATAACGAGTGATGCAAGCTGCGCTGTGCTAGTGCCTCTCGCCATGTTTTGCTTTCGCTCAAAAGTATTAGTGTTATAGAAGAGGTAATTAGTTTTCTTTGTATGACAATGAATGCACACAGTCATTATAAGAGTGGAAACAGAAGTCTATCTGATAGCTTGATGAATGGAAACATGACTGTGTAGATCTACTGTATAGCCGGTAACATTCGTAGTTGTTAGTCACTTCGTGGATAATATTTTCGTGGTTGCTGCTTGCACTGCAGGTAAAGGTAGGCAAGGTCACTTCATTTGTGGGTAAAATATTCGTGGTCAGAGCTTCAACTACGAAATATTTTGTCTCCCGGAAATTCCAGCTACAGTAGACTCTCGGTCACCCTTGGGACAGTGCTTAGCTGGAATAGCAAGGCTGCATGTATTTCAGGAAATAGCCGTGGCTTAAAAACGACCAATCTCGAATCTAATGACTATACTTTTGCGGTTCTTGTCTCGAAGATAATGCTCTTCTGATTCTACCCAAAACGTCATATCTAGCCGTAATAAAAGTATAAACCTACTTTGGGGAAGCCAGCGCTGGCAAGAATACAGAATAGCGAGTGGGGTCGCAGTAAACATAATAAATTAAGAATTATGTTATCTAACATTCCGTGCCAAACCAAATGGCCGGTATATCGAGGTGGCCGCACTTCAGAGCCGGAATAGCGAGAGTCTACTATATACGTTTAACACTGAATTTATCAGAGAAAATATCCTATATAGAGACAGAGCTGTAGGTTTGTTGTACAGCTATTTTCTTTCTGGTAGAGTCAGTAGCAGTACAGGGATTTGCTGAGTTCTTGCAACTGCAATATCAAGAGCGGAAGTACCTGTCACGTGAACAGTTACGTAATTCTGGCTAATTCCTAAACAATTTTTCTCTAATAAAGCCTTTAGGCCTATTTCATTATTTATTTTGGGAAAAAACCTACCTATACAGGAGGCTTTGCTCTGCATCTGCAAGCCTTTGTACCGCAACTAAAGCTATCCTTGAGCATTTCCAATCGTTTTGTGAGCTACTATTAGTCTGTCGCACAACCTGTGTCACAGACCTGTGTATCCAGCTGGAGCTAGCCTAAGAGAGATTTTACTGAGACTAGTGATACACTTTCAACAGCTTGCGGGCAGGCTGGGGCAAGTAGTAGCTCACGAAACGATTAAGGATAGCTTCAGCTGACAACCTGCTGTGGGTGCAAAGCCTTTGCCAAAGGCCCTTTCCTATGTAAGTCGATGTTTTCCCGGTTTAAATAGTCTCTATCAGTGGTTTGGAATGAGCCACAATTTTTTGTTACGTACCGGTTCACGTGACAGGTACTTCCGCTCTCGACATTACAGTTGCAAGAACTCTTCAAATCCCTGTAGACTTTCACCAAAGTTTGTGTTAGATGGCCGTGGCCTGTTCATATAAGCTCTTGTCAGCTTTCACTCCGTTCAGACGATTGTCATCTACACTGTTGCAGGCTAGTGAGTCTTTTGTTAACATAGCAGGCTAAGGGTAGCTATCAGAGAATGCTATCCGATGGGCTAGAAACCTTCAATCGAGCTTTCTATCTACTTCCTTCAATCTATTTCCGTCATTTTACTGAGCATATGCGATGTTATCCTAAGCCCCCAGATGCCCGGGTGAGATTTAGCATGCGTAAGCAGTCGTTACCAGGCCCACTTCCCTAATGAAGTGCGGCTGCATTCAAATTTGACCATTAATTTTTTTTCGCAAATTGATTTAAAGTTTATATTATGCTCAAAATGTTGTTAGCAAGCCCAATGATTAATTGATCTTGCGTATCATCAGACGTAACGTTTTTTGTACTGTGAATAGTTAGTAGTTACCGTATAATTAATTCTCATTTATCGGACAACAGAAAATAGTCCGGGTGTATTTGGTATAGAGAGCAGAGCACGCGAAGTGTCCGGAATAATTAGGTAGCTGCATGCTAGCTACAACTGTAGCTAGTAACAGTGTGCGACTGAAAAGTTGCACTAGCAGGGTTTCATCTAGTGCATGGGGGCAGTGGTGAACCTTCCCCTCCCCCCCCCCCCCCCAAATGTTTGTCATTAATCACATTAGTACAGTAGAACATCGATTATCCGGACACCTTGGTTCCAGAGGCAGGCCGGATAACCGGATAATCGAATAGATAAACCACGCCTTGATCCACCCACTTTATTAATAACAGCAGTGCCACATGGTTGTCTGCGCATGCGCAGAAGATAAGCAGACCTGTATCCCTAGTAACAGCTGCAATACGCATGCGTATTTTAGGGACACACTGATCAGAACATTCAGATAATGGAGGGCCAGATAATCGAGGTTCTACTGTATACTGTCTATGATGTGCGATACCGTATAGTGGATAATTTTCGTGGGGTAAAACATTCGTTTATCTGGAAAAAATACACTGCATTCATACGTTCGGTAAGCCACGTCTACGTTAAAATTTCGTTTTGTGGAGATCAGCTTGACCACAACAATAACGAATTTTTACCTCACAAAAATTACACTCTATACGGTATGTAACTAGATCTACTGTAGTATATAAGGGGTGCAGTCAACAAAGTTTTAATGTGGGAGTGGCCAAACATTTTGCGGCGTGCGCAAACCTTCCCCCCAAAACTTTTAATACTCTGACTAGCTAGTCAAAGCTATCTATAAACTTGTAGCACTCCTGTTAGCTATAAAGCTATAGCTATGTTGCTTGGAATGCACATGTATATTGTATCTCAACTTTTCAAGGTATTGTCCGGATATGTAAAGTCACTATCAATGATCTATACCACATACGGTTAGCATGTGGTATAGCCACCACTTGAGTTGCCACAAATATCTTGGCAAACGTTGCACAAGTCTCTACACGGAGTTTGACCTGGGTACTGTTTGCCGTGCAACAGTGACGGCTTGCGAGTCTATAAAATCAGTGCCCTCAAGGCAAGGGAGTTTATGAATACGCGGAGTTTAAGTTAAAACCCCACCCAGTTGCTATGATACAAACCCCTATGTGTTTTCCGGAATTGTATAATCACATGTATATTAGCTGTATACTTCTAGTTTCTTGGTGATATCGAGAGAGAGGCGGAATTAACATCCCGTTGCTACATTGTTGCCTAGTGCAATATGCAGCATAATGCACTGCTGAAAGTCATAATGCATTACCACAAAACGCCCCTCTGGCATTAGACAGACAATGAGAAATAACAAATATCAAAGTAAGTCCAGCCATGCAGGAATGTTCAGCACTGCTGGAATTTCTTCTTTGCAACCATGCGGGTTTTTAAATTGTCCAAGGTTCATTTTGTGGAAGATTCTGTGTTCCTAGACCTAGCCCTCCACCTCGTGATACATGTCAATTCTGTTGCTATGCCCTCAGGATATAAACTAGTTATAACACGTGCACTTGGGATGCATGGCATATATTGCACTCAGCCCTCAGGGCGTAAAACTGTATCATAATTTTGTATTAGCACTCTTGTGTAGTGCAGTATAATACATACTGTACACAATAATTATGTTTTACTTTTGGAAGTATACGTAGCAGTTTTGTGAGTTGGTTTATGGTATTTATAGGAGAAAGGCTGGTGAGCTGCTAGAGAGAGTGACATCCCCAAGGTTACATGCTCAGTATGCCAAGGCATGTGAGGCTGATAAAAGTTACAAGGAAGCTGCTAGGGCATACGAGGCCGCCAAGGATTATGACAATGCTGTCAGGTACTGTAAATCATCTTTGCACTATACCGTATGTACTTGATTAAACGCCCGGGCGTTTATTTCCTAGCAGCATCTGTAGAGGGGGCGTTTAAACGAGATGGGCGCTTATTCGAAACGGGCGTTTATTATTTTGTCTACTTCAAACTCATGCTCATCAGCAGTTATTATGCTCTTTTTGGCTGCTGCCACAGCTCTCAGCTTCAATCTTAAGTCGTAGGAGTGGTGTTTCTCCCTCTGTGTCCTCTCTGCCATAATAAATAGATTATTCTATGCTGCCATTGTTTCAGCTGGTTCCACGTGCTAATTCAGCTCCACCCACAGTGCCACGACCCATACATGGGCGATTATTTAAGAGGGGCGTGTATTGGCAAAGACAGCTTTTACCATGGGCGTTTAATCAAGTAAATACGGTATATACATTTGAAATATTGTTGTAGTATGTGTTACTATACACTACATGTAGCTACTAACTTGAAGTGCATATTGTTGAAAATGGTTGTACAGGATTTATCTGTCACATTTAAAGTCTCTTGACGATGCTGTGAGGATTGTGAAAGAGTCTCAATCAATAGATGGTGCCAAACTGGTTGCAAAGTAAGTGGCAACTTCGTAACTACATTACTGTGCAGTCACAAAAGTGTGTGTGTCTTTTATGGGTATACAGATTCTTCCAGAAATTGGGTGATGTCGCCTCAGCATTGCAATTCCTGGTGTTGTCTAAGTGTCAAGAGGAAGCTTTTCAGATGGCAGAGGTATACTTTTATATGCGTGTACTAAACTGTATGAAATTGTGCGTACATGGATTATTACGGTCTGTCTCAACATTTCTTGATAATAATGTGCCTCTATAAAGAATATTCTTACTGTGCATGCATGGCTAGAGCTACAACTACATGGATCAGTATGCTGAAGTGATTGGAAGCGATGCCAGTGTAGACGACTATCTCCGGATGGCTTCTCACTTCAGGAAAAACAACGAGCATTTCAAGGCTGGTGAATTCTTTTTCAAAGCAGATGTGTACGACAAGGTATTTAAATACACCTCTGTGTGCAACTACAGTAAATTTATTGTTTGCAATTGTAGGCTTTGTCACATTTTCTTCGCTGCCCCATGTCTATGTATCCTGATGGAGAGCATATCGATATGGCAATTAAAGTAGTTGGCAATGCCAAAGAGGACTCTCTGACTGACCAGCTAACCGGCTACTTGATGGGAGGAAATGATGCTACTCCCAAGGTAAATGTAGTGTGAGATATACATAGTACCTTATATTTATACCATTAAGTGTACCCTCGTGATTAATTACGCCTCGAGGCGGCTACAGTAAAGCTGACTGTGTGTGTGTGTGTGCCTGTGTCTGTGTCTGTTCCAGCTGGTCTGCTCAACGGTTGCAATGCGACGAAAACTAACAGCTTCTATAGGCTTGTAGCCATGTTCTCTTGGATTTGATTCGTGGATTTGCAAACTAAAGCAGCTTTGTTCTCTAGTTATGTGATATTACTTACAGTAAAGGCTGTTGCAGTCTCTTCAGAATCTTTTGTAGCATCATTTGTTCGCACAAAGTGTCTGTGCAACTTAGTCTTGCACTAAAGCGCTACATGTAGCTTGCTGCAAGAAAGAGTCAGAAAAGAGCGACTGCAAAGCTGCTGCCAGATCAGAGTTGCAGCAGCCATTGCAAACTTTAATCTACTGCGGTTTCACCCCTTTTCTGCGCATGCGCATTCCATCCCACGAGATTCTGAAACAGAATACAATTTCTCTTCTTCTTTTCATTCTTTTCATGAGGTCCTGGTAAGCCACCAAACACTATAATTATACAGTAGACTCTCGCTATTCCGGCTCTCTAAAGTACGGCCACCTCGATATACCGGCCATTTGGCTTGGCACGGAATGCTATCTATATTATGTTTACTGCACAAAACTCACCCTGAAGTACGGCCACTCGCTATTCCGTTTACCGGCCAGTGCTGGCTGTCCCAAACAAGGTTTTCAATCTAATTTTATACGTATATTACGACCGGATATGACGTTTTGGGTGTGGTTTAGCAAATAAAATTGGATTACACTTAAATAGAGAACAGAATGATTCATTATCCTTCATTATCCTCGAGACAAGAACTGCAAAAGTAGTCATTGGATTCGAGGTAAGGTCGTTTTTAAGCCGCGGCTATTTCCTGAGCTACAGCCACCTCGCTATTCCGGCCAAGCTGCATGGTCCCAAGGGTGACTGGATTAACGAGAGTCTACTGTACCATGTAGACATACAACTATTTCTCTGGACCCCCACCGTTTGTCATCGACAGGAAATGCAAACTTGGAATTTATTGTGTCAACAATTCCAATATCAAAATAATAACGTTAGTTAATGTACAGTGTAGAGGGGTTTATGACAGTAAACCTCCCGACTACGAGGGCGTAAGCCCGAGGGGAGGTGTGGTTTACTGTCATAAACCCCAAGGCACTGTGCATTAATTGATATATGTCCCATCTGATTGGCTGACTGGTTGCTATGCATCAAGCTGCATGACTACCACATAGCAACACTATTTAAACAAGAAGACAACTAGGAAAAGAGAGCTCGTCCACACACCAGGGCTGCTGTCCACACTCAAATCCTTGCGCAGCCTGGACAGAATATGAGCAGCCAGCCCCTCCCTCAAAGCGAACGGTACAGAGCCGGCCACTCCCAATCTCTGTTCAATTAGTCAGCCCCTCCCTCCACTTACTGCGCAGCAACCAGCCAGAAGAAACAACACAGCTAGCTCTAGACGGTGTCTAGACCCGTCCAGCTCTCTTCAGCTATGCCAGGCTAGTAGGCAAGCAAAGGTAAGCTTAAAATAGCCACTCCTATATTATTAATAAACTGGCTTCTTTTTCTTTGAATGCAGAAGCTGAACAGGCCTAGTGCAGTGTGTGCAGTACTAGTGCTAGTGAGCAAGTCTGCCTGAGCCAGCTAGTCTCCCAGAGTGTCTCTAAAGCAGCTCCTTCTGCAAGCACACAGCAGAATTTTTGATGAACTAGTCTTACAGACTACACCCAACTCTATGTTATAGATAGTACATGGGCATGAGGTATCTATGTGTTATAGTGTCCCATATCACGAGGGCTTTGCCCGAGGGATGAGGGACGCTATAACCATAGATACCGAATGCACATGTGCTAACTGATTTAGATCCCACTTTTCATTGGCTGCCTCAGGCAAGAAGTGTATCTATAAAAGCAGCAAGCCTTAGCAACAGCTTTATTTTTGAAAATGTCCTGTTCTGACTATCTAGTCTAGATGATTTCTGCTAAAAAAAACCTTTGCATTGGCCTTGCTTCAACATTGGAATGGACAAACTAGTGACTCCACCTTGTGCAGGAAGCGCTCTGCAACAAATGAGCCCAGCCTCCTCTTTCTCTTTCTCTGCACTCAAGCCCCCACCCCAGCTCAAGCTTCTCAGTAAACTGTTCTGATATGTACGGCTAGCTAGCAAGGAACAGCTTGCAGCAATGCTACAGTGCACTATCGTTCCCAAAAAGACACAGGAGTCTACTGAAGTAAACAATTTGAAACATGGCTGCAGGATAGAAACAGAAGTCAGGAGGACGAAGTTTACAAATGCTACAAGTTGAAGACATGCTTGTGACAATGGACCCAGAACTGTTAAAATCATTGGCTCTTAGTGTTCCTCGTAGAGACAAGAAAAAATACTGGTGAACCCTACCATCAACCCAGCAAACGCTATAGAAACTGGTAGTGAAAAAACTGAACAGCCATAGCTAATTATCATGCAGCTACAGCTTTATTATCATTTCTGTACATTCAAAAATTGTACTTGTACTTTATACCCTCAAGCTTATAATTCCCTGGGAAACTATGAGATTATGGCTCATAATTCCCTGCTAAACACACACAAGTGGGATCTAAGTGTTTCATTTTGGAGTTGCAAGACATTTCATTCATCTTCATTCATCAAAACACCATTATTTTAATTTTAGTTGCATATGCTTGAGGTGCCAATTTATGAGCCATATTTTCCCTTAGCCCTGAGGTGCCAATTTATGACAGTTAAACCCCACTAGACTACATGGCAAAAGTGTAGTACGTGGGAAATATTTATACTTATTGTCCACTAGCTACATCAGAATTTATGGCAGTAAACCAAGGACGATGGCTCGAAGCCCCGAGGCCAAGGACGGTTTACATTCGAATGTAGTGAGACAATAAGTATTAAATACGAAAACTGCTTGCTACCTAGGCTACCTCACCCCAAGGTGCATACAACTAGCTATTATAACAGTCTCAAAAACTATTAAAACGAATAAAAGTTTGTCTGTACAACTTGTAGCCAGTGCTAAGCTTCTAGCTCTAACTTGTCCATGTCGAAGCAGTGAGCCCTACCCATCTGTCCTGGCCTGTGTAGATGTAGTACATGTATAAAATCAGTGCGCCCTCAAGGTAAGGGAGTTTATGAGGAGTGCGGAGTTGATGGTAGTTAACCCCACCCAGTTGCTATGATACAGACCCCAAATGGGGTATAATAATTGTTGCTTTTTGACCTCTGAGATCAAAGGAATAGCAGTGCCAATATAATTATGTTATAGTTATAACACGGGCACGAGGGATGTATGGAATATATTGCACTGAAGCACGAGGGCGCCAGCCCCGAGGGCTGAGTGCAATATATGCCATGCAGCCCGAGTTCACGTGTTATAACTAGTTTATATCCCGAGGGCATAGCAACATAACACTGTCCTAGTAACACAATATAAACAGCACAAAAAAAGACAGAGACAACTCTAGACACAGCTCCATCTCTTCTCTCTTCTAGACACCAGTATCTGCAGCGTATAAGATTGGCATGACCGACAAATGGCTTGACACAAAATTGTTGGAGTTTCAACTGAAATCTGCAAAACAGCCCCACCCCACTTCTGGTGCTGCAAAACAGCCCCGCCCCACTTACTGCTGCAAAGAAACAGCCCCACCCCACTACTCAGTGAATACTAGCTGGCTGGTCTACGCTCGGCCTCATATAAACCAAGCCAAGAAAGCTCGCTTCTACACTGCTGCAAAATAGCTCATGCCCCCAGCAAAAAGAGCCACTTCTAGTGCTACGGTGTAGCAGAATTGACATCAATCACGATGTCGAGGACTAGGTCGATCTAGGAACACAGAATCTTCCACAAAATGAATCTTGGACAATTTTAAAACCTGCATGGTTGCAAGAAGAAACTCCAGCAGTGCTGAACATTCATTCCTGCATGGCTGGACATACTTTGATACTTGTTATTTCTCATGCGTATTAATTTAATTTAAATTTAATTGTCTGTCTAATTGCCAGAGGGGCGTTTTGCGGTCAGTGCAATATGACTTTCAGCAGTGCAATATGCTTCATATTGCACTTGGCAACAACGTAGCAACGGGATATAAGGCATAATTATTGCACTGTGGCACTGTGGTCAGTTCTGTATATGGCTTACAGAAATGTGACCTTTCAGTGAAGTTTCCACCTCCTATCCAAACCAGAGGAGGTTGATCATGTTGTTAAGTAATCTTCTAATTTTCTTTGCAACCTCCAATTCGTACAGTAAATGCACAGAAACCATAGAAGGAACCCCAACCCGCTGAGTCAGCACTTTTTCATTCTAGAGCGTTTTAATGTCTGTCTTGTATTACGTCTTTGTTAGTCTATGAGTCGTAGTAGTTTAAAACTATCGTTGCTACACCTGCTATATTAAGACAGGAGTCAGAGAAACAAGGAAAGTGCAGCAACAACTGGAATTTTGTGACTAATCTTAGTTTCTGGCTTATTACTTCGAGTATGACTATGCTACTCACTTTTTAGTGTCACTAAAATAATATTGTTAGCATCATTTCCTACTAGTCTAAAAGGCTACGGTCGTTTGCAACCTTTTGATTTAGCTAAGAAACTTGCAGAGATAGCTACTTTCTCTGCAAGTTTCCAGGAGGTTACAAAGAAAATTAGAAGATTAACAATTGTGACCAACTTTCTCTGTACCCAAATCATAGTGACACACTTATGAGACAGTAATGGTTCCTGTGGTAAATCTACTTGACAGCATAATTATGCATGGTTTCAATGCAATTACTACCATACCGTAGAGGGTAATTTTCGTGGGGCAAAGTATCCGTGGTTTTCGTGGTTGAAGGTCGACCACGAATATTTTACCCACGAATGAAGCGACCTTGCTTACCTTTACCTGCAGTGCAAGCTCCAACCACGAAAATATTACGCATGAAATGTCTCAATATTGCTGAACCATCAATATTGCTGAACCACGAATATTTTGTCCGCCGAAAATTATTACCCGCTCCAGCCACCAAAAACAGAGCAAAACTATTATTTTTTTTCGCAGCTATGTAGCAAGTGGTTTCTCTATGCTGGTTTCTATATATATTATACGTACAACTAATGATTTTCAAGGCAGCAAATTAGTTATTACATGGCAATTCGTGCCACAAACAGTTCATTGGCCCTTGTAGTAGATAATGATCTCGGGCCTTTACATAGCCATGTAATAACTATTACATACAACAATAACACAAACTATAATCACCTTTTCTATAACTAAGCGAAAGCAAAAAAAATGGCGAATGTTTTAAGTTGCAAATTTCATGAGAATTACCTTCACCAGGATGCCAAGTACTTATTCCGACTCAACTTAGCTACTGGAAAGTATCGTGAAGCTGCTAGAGCTGCTTTGCTTATTGCAAGGGAGGACCAAACTGCAGGGAATTACCGCAATGCTCATGATGTGCTCTTCTATATGTACTCAGGTAAATCGATTTACTGTCTGGTGTAGTTAGTGTAATATGATGTGATGTGTTGTGTTGGTGCAGAGCTTGTCAAGCACAGTATCAAGATTCCCTCTGACATGGCCTTCAATCTAATGATTCTTCACAGCTATATCCTTGTAAAAGTAGGATTCTCCAACTATTTTTATGTGCTCATGCGCTCACTGACATTCAATTTACAGATGCATGTTAAGTTAGGGGACCATTTGAAAGGAGCCAGAATGCTTATACGTGTTGCCAACAACATCAGCAAGTTCCCTTCCCGTAAACTCTATTAGTACTATTATTGAATGTTTGATTGAAAAAGTCCCGTTTCAGACATTGTTCCGATCTTGACTTCTACTGTGATCGAATGCCATCGGTCTGGGCTGCGGAACTCTGCTTTCTCATACGCAGCAATGTTGATGAGACCAGAGTATCGACAGAAAATTGACCCTAAGTGGAAGAAAAAAATAGAGCAGATTGTCAGGTAAGATTATTAAAAGTTACATGATAATTAGTAATACTTGTAGGAAGCCAGACAAAAGCGAACTAGAAGAAGAGCTACTCCCTTGTCCATACTGCGATCACTTGGTACCTCAAACAAAGTTAGACTGTCCACAGTGCAAGAATACAATACCATATTGTATTGTGACGGTAGGCCAAGGAAGTCGACATGCTCTCTAGATTAAAGCTTTCTTAATAGGGCTATCATATGGAGAAAAATAATTGGACTCAATGTCCACATTGCAAGTTTCCTGCTCTCTATTCCGAATTTCAGAGGTACGTTGGTTGGAAGCTGATAGGTGTGTGTACAAGTGCTAACTCTTACCTGTGCGTGACTTTGTACACGACTACCTGTATCTCGATGAAACTGCATCTCATCGAACCAACATAGTGTTAATGTTGTCACTTCTTACATGTGTGCATCCAACTGACAGGTTTCTGAAGGGTTCCACTGATTTTAGTTGCCCTATGTGCTCAAAGAAAGTTGACAATGTAGAAGTCACTAAAGTGGAAAATGTTTCAGCAGTGCTGCTTACTATGTAGGTAAAAGTGTATGACAATGTAATTATGTAAGTATACTGTTAGAAATGTTATTTTGATTACTACTAAAAATAAATGGCGTTTGTCGATGTAAAAATAATTATACGTCCATGCTCATTATTTAATAATCAATTATTGGCTTGGTATATTTATGTACAGTGTACTAAAGTGTACTCTCTGTATGGCAGACACGTTGGTGTAATTATACCCTCTATCTTTTATTCAGAGAGTGTCAAAATAATTGCATGTAGGGATTATCTGGAATCTCAATTATCCCGCTTGGCAATCTGCAATAGCTATCGCTAGCTAGTTATATTCAGAGAGTATTGGTTGCATGTATAGGGAATCTCAATTATCCCGCTTGCATAGCATTCTGCAATAGCTATCGCTGTATAGCAGACGTGTTGGTGTAATTATACCCTCTATCTTTTCCCTACAGGCGCATGCGCTCTCGTTAACCAGATTATATGGTAGTACCGATTTAATTGTAAGACTCCACTGCAAGCAAAAATCAGGACATCATTTGCTAATTTTGCGTACAGAGCGGTCAACCCAATGCCATGCAGCATAATTAGTGTACTCCTAATGTACTCCTGCATGGTATATATATGGCTGTTACCAAGGGCAATCAACTATAGCAGTGTGACAAGCTTAGCGTTATAGTAAACAACTGATTATCAAACACATGCTATTTTCGAACGCTTGTTCTCGAGGACAGCGGCTCAGAGCACTAAACTGATAGTACCTAGGTAACGCTATTCAGTCCGAACTCACGGCCAACAGAAAGCTTCCTCGGCGGAGTGACAAGGCCAAACACCTAGTTTGAACATAGACACGATTCTATATGATGATTGCCCATGTTCTTCAAGTCTAGCTCTTCAACAGGACTGTACACACCAGTGAGCTGGGGTTGAGGCTCAGTAGTGAAAATACGAAATTCAGTTTTCTGTTGATAATAGCTCTACTTATGGGATCGAACTGTTCCTAGCAGGCAATTCAAGGCAGTTGGGAGTCCCTGGATAGTTCCGAAGATTTTTCTGTTCATCCTCTCAAGCATTACAACTTCCTACAACCAAAGTTCCAATCCGAATAGGAGAATGGGTAAGCATAGTGTCCTGTATAGTTTCAGGATGTCCGAATCTAGCACCCACCGCATTGAGAACAAAAAAAGCACTACGTCCACGTGAGGCTCTTTCATTCGTTCTGGGCATTGTTGATGGGAAGACTGATTTTAGTATGCCTAAGTGGTGGGCTTCATCCTCTTCATTGATTATAAAGTCACAAATTACCACCATAATCTAGTATAATGTGAATCAGTTTCCTTCAATGTCTGTTACAATTATGCGCATAACATGCACACGTTATACCCAGTGTTATAATTATTATAATTATGCTAACACCACCTTATGTTACCCCCCTCTTACCAGCCTAACCTCTACCCTTAAGCCTAACCCCCCCCCCCCCCCCCCCCCCCCCCACTCCGTACCTTTATGCTAACACCTTACGCTATCCTCTTACCCCTAACCCTATACTCTTACCTCTAACCCATTATAAAACATGATTATAACCCCTAGCCCTCACCCTTACATTTATTCCTCCTCATCCTACTATATTTTATGTGCACATTATGCGAAATACATGCATAATTATTACATCGATCACTTGTATGAATGGGACATTATGCACATTATATAAAAATTATTTTTACTTGTACAATGATGTGCTCTGACACTAAGGAATATCCATTGGAACTCTCAGGATACTCCAGGGTACAAATCCCATGTACCCTGCTAGGGTGTACATTCATGTACCCTATTGTACATTGGCTGTGGTCAACCTGAAGCCCACCCTCCACCCTCTCTTTTAAAGAACACTACCAGACAAAATCTGTGGAAAGCACAAAAATGTGCAGGTGTCAGAAGTTGTAAAAGTGGTTTGTCAAGTGCAAGCAAACCACACAAAAATAATGTGCACAGTGCGTGCACGGCATGGCAGGGATCAAAGAGTGTTACTACTACTCAGTTGTAAAATTCATGCATGGGTTGGATGACAGCTTCTAATCAATAGGTGTTCATAGTACAAGCTATATATACCTGTACCATGATATCTGCGTGTATTGTTATTGTACTACCTCGGTGCAGTTGTATGTATTCCCTCAGGGAATACATAGAACTGCCCTCGGTAGTACAAATCCAATACACCCTTGATATTCATGGTACAACTATTACATGTATAATGTGGGCATGTTATGCCATTGTACAAAGTCATGCTAATGATTATAACATGCATAAAATAATCAATCCTGCACTAATGTCCCACATTACGACAAATACTCTAATAAAGTGATTACTCCAATTACGGTGATTACACTCATTACACCCCTGTGAGTCGAGTGATTAGTATAATTGGCTAAGAGTGCAATATGGGATCAAAGCGTGTGTATTGTTATTGTACTACCTCGGTGCAGTTGTATGTAATCCCTCGGGGAATACATAGGTCGAACTGCCCTAGGTAGTCAAATCCAATACACCCTTGATATTCATGGTACAACTATTACATGTATAATGTGGGCATGTTATGCCATTGTACAAAGTCATGCTAATGCATTATATAACATGTATAAAAATAATCAACCCTGCACTTATGTCCCATTATGGTGATTACACTAATTACACCCCTGTGAGTCGGGTGATTAGTATAATTGGCTAAGAGTGCAATATGGGATTAATAGCACGAGTAACAAGCAATGGCAAGGATACTAATTGCACGAGGCGCAGCCGAGTGCTATTAACCTTGCCAGTGCTTGTTATGAGTCCCTAATTAATTATTGCACGAGTAGCCATACTATTGATTGTTAATCATTATTTTGTGATGCAGTTTTAAGGACATTTTTAGCTGCAGTCTCAGTAAAATTTCCCGCCGTCGTCAAGGTATTACTGATACGCGATTAATCACTGTAAGAATCACAGTAAATAATAGAATAACATACGATTACACCCATTACGGTGATTACAGCCATTGTGGCGATTACATGCAGTGATTATACTCATTGCGGTGATTACATACATTACAGTGATTACAGCCATTACGGTAATTATACGTTACAGCGATTACATACATTACGATGATTACACCCATTATGGTGATCACACCCATTAATTACGGCGATTACAGCCATTATACTCGCTCGTCCTCTCTTGCCCCCGTGGAGGCTTTCCATCGATCTGCCACAGCAAAATCGGGGATATCACTGCCAACCTACTCACTGAAATCTGCCATGATGTCTTGGTGGAATCAGACTGACTGACTCGTGAATTAAATCCTGGCTCACAGAACCTCCAATAATTATATCCGATGGTGCGAGACTTGACGTCTCTGTGAAAGGGTTCTGGGGAGGACGCCACGAGAAGACATTCCTGGATGTCAGGGTGTTCAACCCACATGCTCCGTCGAACAGCATATTGCAAACTGTACAAGAAGTTCGAGCAATGTCGAACACTCAATCTTCACTCACAATAGTCCTTTCGGCCACGGGGGCATGGCAAAACGGTCCACAACGTTTTACAAGCGACTTGCCTCTCATCTAGCGGAAAAATAATTATGGGAGCAGCCATACAGCTCGATGTATTTGTGGCGCCATGCTGTGAAGTCCTCGCCAATAAATTATAGATTTGATCAGCAGTGAGGCAAGCCTTCACCACTAGCTACATGCAGGAAAACATTAAAGACATACCGTTCTCATTATTATAATTACACGTAGATCTATAAATTACAGCGATTATACTTTCAATTACGGTGATTACACTCATAATCACATGTTGTCCTATTCACTGTGATTCGTATGGATTAATCGCGTATCAGTAATTGCACGTCGTCATTAACGACGTGCAATTACTGCCTTGACGACTGCACGTTTGAATAACGGCTGCAGCTATTTTTTTACTGGAACTGCAGCTATAAAAATGTTCTTAAAACTGCATCACAAACGATTAACAATCAATAGTATATGGCTACTCGTAATAAGGGATTAATAGCACTCGGCTACGCCTTACCCTTGCCATTGCTTTTTAATCGTGCTATCCCATAATAATGTATTATTGCACTCTTATAATTATAGCCGTACTATTAATTATACTAATAATTATTACACCCGTTAAAGATTACTCCCAATTAACACGGTGATTACATATAATTATACATTACGGCAAGAGTTCATAATAGACCAAGAGTATCGAACTTCCTATATGAGTACAGTAACACTGTGTGGAAAGTAACGTGACATGCGCGTGAGCACGTTACTTTCCACACAGTGTTACTGTACTCATATAGGAAGTTCGATACTCTTGTTGTATTATGAACTCTTGATTACGGTGATTACATAATTGCAAATTTATGGACTCGATCCGCCTATGCCGCTTGCAACATTTCTAAGAGATTGTACTGATACCATTGTATATAGGTAAAAGAATAAATTAAGCTACAACATGATTCAAAAATATTTCCCCAAAAGTTGATGGGAATTAATTTTAGGTGATAATGGGGGTGATCGTAAAAAAATGTACGTAACATCAATTAATTTTGGACCTTAGCCGTAAGATTCAATCTTCTTCAAATCTCTCCCAAACTGAAACAGCTAAAAACTAGCAATTTTGAGCACTAGCTGCGGAGGATGTGTAGATATTAATTTAAGTAACATCGATATACCTTTCATAAGATAGCCAAAACTATCTATAGATGTTGTGACAAAGTTCAAAACC